>NW_024609799.1:267500-315000 GCF_018296145.1 Oncorhynchus tshawytscha
AGTCAGTTAAGAACAAATTCTTATTTACAATGACGGCCTACCGGGGAACAGTGGGTTAACTGCCTGTTCAGGGGCAGAACGACAGATTTGTACCTTGTCAGCTCGGGGATTTGAACTTTCGGTTACTAGTCCAACGCTCTAACCACTAGGCTACCCTGCCGCCCCCCCACTCTAACCACTAGGCTACCCTGCCGCCCCGTTGACTTGTGAGCTTGTTCTCACACTGGAGAAGACAAAATACAACTGGCAAAAGGCAGTCTTTCTCTCTCAACACCTGGCAACCATGGTGTGAAACAACAGAAGGATTTCAAAGCACTACTTCCCAAAGTCAATTATCACAGTTATTTGACCAAAACGTTGGAATTTCACACTGAGGATAAACCCTATTTTCTTCCCATCGACCCATGTTTGCTCTATTGGTCACTATCAACCTATAACTGTCATGGCGCTTTCCTGCAGGGCACCTGTCGCGGCTGGAAGTGGATCTGAGAGGACAACAGGGCACCTGTCGCGGCTGGAAGTGGATCTGAGAGGACAACAGGGCACCTGTCGCGGTTGGAAGTGGATCTGAGAGGACAACAGGGCTTCCGCTTCGTGGAATGTTTTTACTTTCACACTGTCTTTCATCACAATCATCCATTAGCGTCGCTACATTCCGTTCTAATATAGCGTCCCCTCCTCAATTTCTCGTCTCTCTCCAAATGCGCAATATCATGACGCACCGTCTAGAAAACCATTTGGATAAAGCCAAAGGCAACAAGGATTAGTAGCCTACAAGAGGATGAGATTTGTCCCCATAGACTCTGATCCGAAGTCAGACTTGCGTTTTCCCTTCAAAACGGTTGAGGTTATATGGGTTTGGAGAGGGTAAGCTGATCCTAGACCTGTGACGCAAATAAACGCCACTAAATAAACAACCAACCAACCACCACTAAAGCTATACATTGCCTGTCGCCTGCTGTACATGAAAAACATTATTTTCACTGTGGCCTCGCGTGCTCTCCTTCCGCAAAATTCCTTTTGTCAAACGTTCCATTGATGAAAGGCATCTGATCTCGCGGTCCGGGCTCCCTCTCTCTCTCGGGCTCCGACATAGATCTCAGAAAGCGCCCGTCCTCTGATCTTGTCATTTTTGATCCATTTCGGTCACATTCGGATTGACATGAAGGGCAGGAAAAGTTGTTGTTGTGGTGGTGATAGATGGACTGGATTTCACTCAACCATTGAGAGTTTGATAGACAACTGGAAACATGTCAAAGTCAAAACGCACAACAAAAGTATGTGATTGTCATGTGAGTTTAGGCTACTTGTGAAATGTTGAAAAGTGAAGTTTAGGGCGACTTTAATTCGAGCCAATTCAGAACTTAAACGTCGAACTTGAAAGTCTTCCACTTACCCCGCTGGGGATCCATCGTTACACGTCGCAGAGGAATTGTCCAAGAAGTGCAGCCTCATGTCCTGGTCCAGCTTCTGCGCCGAGCACGGGTACAGCGACTGCGCCAGGTTTTTAATTTGGGTCATGAAGTTGTCCATGTTCCCCTCGACAGCGGTGAAGTCTAACGGGAAGCTCTCACCGGCTCCGGTCCCCTCTACTACCCGGTCCCTGTATGTTAACGTTGGGGACGGCATGGCGGAGGCTCTCCGGTGTTGCGCGCGGCTGCCCCGTAGCCTCCTCGCCTCTGGTGCACCAATGTGAAGAAGACCCAACAGCAAAGCGGAACGCAGCAACGCCAGAGTCCCTATAGGCCTACTTCTCTCAGTACTTTGGCTCGTCATTTCAAAAACCTTAAAAGGGAAAACGATTTAATAGTTCCTTGGGGTAAAAACTAAACAAGAGTGCGTCTGGTCTGGTGAGCTAAATGAAAAAGTTGCAGTGGATGAATTGCCAAAGAGAATAAAATGTAAACAGAGAGAGAAAGAGTTCCACTTGGCATCCGTGTGATATCGACAGAAGAATCAGGTGTTCCAAAGGTTCTAGAGCTTGACGTGGGCTGTCCGACCACTCCAAAATGCCTCCACACTAGAACACGTAAAACATTTAAATCGTTTCAGTGTGGTGCGTCATTCGCCTTCAATCCCATCCATTAGGGGGGAAAAGCAATGCAATTCAAATAAAAATATAGGCTATATTAAACAATTTAAAAAACAAATAGAAAACAACTTTGAAGTCACTCGTAAAATGTAAAAATGCTGATAAAAATACAAATCAAGCTCATTTTAGTGAGTCACCAAAAAGTGCTTGCATCCCCCTTCTATTTCTTGAGATATCCAACGGTTTTCAACGGTTTTCCCTCAGCGCTGATAAGACAGATGGCATCACTTGCTGCTGCTGTCCTGGTCGCAGTTACATTCATACCACCAGGCAGGCACCAGAGGGGTTTTATTCAAACGTTTCCCCCTTTTCTTTCCCCCAAACCAATCGTTATCGTGGGCTGGTGCTTTGAGGGGCGTGAGTTTCACACACACATACACGTTTGTTTTACTATCCTTGTGGGGACCAAACAAATGATTCCCATTCAAAATGAGATTTTCCCTAACCCTTAATACAACCTTAACCCCTAAACCTGAAATATCAATTTTCCTTGTGGGGACTGGCGAAATGACCCCAATTGTCCGAATGTTTCTTGTTTTAGTATTCTTGTGAGGACTTCTGGTCCCCACGAGGACAGTAATACCAACAACACTCACACAGCACGTCCCCTCATGTCCAGGTTGTTCCCTTTGATGTTATGTTGTTGCCTTCGGTCTCTATTTATGTAGCGTCGTCTCTCTTGTCGAGATGTGTGTTTTGTCCTATATTTATTTTAGTATTTTAAATCCCAGCCCCCGTCCCCGCAGGAGGCCTTTTGCAAGGCCGTCGTGGTAAATAATAATTTGTTCTTAACTGCATTACCTAGTTAAATAAAATAAAAACATATTTAGGATGTCAACAAGTGATAAACCTTATACGCCTATAATTAATATTTCGTGGCGCGATATTTTCGTTCTGGGTTGCCTGGATTAGGCTTTAATTGGTCCTCACATGAGGAAGTTAACACCTTTAGAACGTTTATTTCGTAATTGATCGCCAGGACAGACCCTCCGTTTGTTTATTCAGAAGCCGGACATTTCCCCTGGTTGCGTATTTGTTTTCAACCTCGTGTGGGCGTGGCCTCTTAACCTAAACGATGGTTGTCACACCCAGGAGGAAGGTGACAGCCGGTTGCGCGCCTCTCCCCCATGACCCACACCTTCTCGTCAACAACCCTCGTCAACAACCCATTCTGTGTCCAGATGGTGAGAAGTGAGTTGACAGATGTAGACTGCCCTCTCCTTTCAGACCCCTTAGAGATATAGGATCAGTCAGGGACTGAAACCCCAAAGTCACTTCACCAGCTCTCTCTCTCTTTCTCAAATCAAATTGTATTTGTGACATGGGCCGAATACAACAGGTGTAGTAGACCTTACCGTGAAATGCTGAATACAACAGGTGTAGTAGACCTTACCGTGAAATGCTGAATACAACAGGTGTAGTAGACCTTACCGTGAAATGCTGAATACAACAGGTGTAGTAGACCTTACCGTGAAATGCTGAATACAACAGGTGTAGTAGACCTTACCGTGAAATGCTGAATACAACAGGTGTAGTAGACCTTACCGTGAAATGCTGAATACAACAGGTGTAGTAGACCTTACCGTGAAATGCTGAATACAACAGGTGTAGTAGACCTTACCGTGAAATGCTGAATACAACAGGTGTAGTAGACCTTACCGTGAAATGCTTACAATCCCTTAAAACATTGTTTTTTTATTGTTGGTTATTAAGTAAGAAAATATTTGCTAACAAAATGAATAGAAAATAAAGAAAAAGTTAGACAATAAAATAACAATAATGAGGGGGTACCGGTACCGAGTCAATGTGTGGGTACATAGATAATACACAGGTTAGTCCAGGTAATTGAGGTAATACAGTGCATGTAGGTGGGAAAGTAGGAAAAACTATAGAAAGGCCAAAACATAGATAATAAACCTTGAACTAATGGGGTGGCCAGTCCCTTCTGGCTGTACATTTAACAGAACAGGCTTCAAACATACAAGATAATAAAACTTAGTCCAGGTGGAGTTTTGTACATGTTGGGGTAGAAGTAACTAAGTAGGAACACAATGGCCAGGTGACTGTGGACAGGTACATGTCAGGTAGTCCTGGAGCTATTTCCAAAGTTTATAACAAATCAAAGACTAATAAACAGGTTGTCCAGGTAATATGTACATGTAGGTCAGGGGTAAACAGTAACTATACATACTTTGATAATAAACAGGTTTCTGCGATTAATGGAGCTGTAATAAGTACATGGGGTATGTAAAGTATCAGTTTTGCACATAGATAACTGAAATTTTAGTCCCATTCCTCCTTGCAAAACAGCATCGAGCTCAGTGAGGTTGGATGGAGAGCATTTGTGAACAGCAGTTTTCAGTTCTTTCCACAGATTCTCGATTGGATTCAGGTCTGGTACTTTGACTTGGCCATTCTAACACATGGATAATGTTTAGGTTTTTGAACCATTCCATTGTAGAAAATTTTGCTTTATGTTTTGGATCATTGTCTTGTTGGAAGACATATGTACATGTCCCAGTCTAAGGTCTTTACAGACTCCATAAACAGGTTTTCTTCCAGTAATGGTCCTGTACATTTGGCTCCATCCATCTTCCCATCAATTTTAACCATCTTCCAGGTCCCTGCTGAAGAAAAAGCAGGCCCAAACCATGATGCTGCCACCACCATGTTTGACAGTGGTAATGGTGTGTTCAGGGTGATGAGCTGTGTTGAATTTTACGCCAAACATAACGTTTTACATTGATAAAAAAGTTCAATTCCAGGTTTCATCTGACCAGAGCAATCTTCCACATGTTTGGTGTGTCTCCCAGGTGGCTTGTGTTAACAAACTTTAAACAACACTTTTTATGGATATCTTAGTCCAGGTGACTGTACATAGATAATACAAAGGTTAGTCCAGGTAATGGAGGTAATATGTACATGTAGGTAGGGGTAAAGTGACTATACATAGATAATACACAGGTTAAGAAATGGCTTTCTTCTTGCCACTCTTCCATAAAGGCCAGATTTGTGCATAGATAATACGACTGATTGTTGTCCTAATGGACAGAGTCTCCCACCTCAGCTGTAGATCTCTGCAGTTCATCCAGAGTGATCATGGGCCTCTTGGCTGCATCTCTGATCAGTCTTCTCCTTGTATGAGCTGAAAGTTTAGAGGGACGGCCAGGTCTTGCAGATTTGCAGTGGTCTGATACTCCTTCCATTTCAATATTATCGCTTGCACAGTGCTCCTTGGGATGTTTAAAGCTTGGGAAATCTTTTTGTATCCAAACAGGCTTTAAACTTCTTCACAACAGTATCTCGGACCTGCCTGGTGTGTTCCTTGTTCTTCATGATGCTCTCTGCGCTTTTAACGGACCTCTGAGACTATCACAGTGCAGGTGCATTTATACGGAGACTTGATTACACACAGGTGGATTGTATTTATCATCATTAGTCATTTAGGTCAACATTGGATCATTCAGAGATCCTCACTGAACTTCTGGAGAGAGTTTGCTGCACTGAAAGTAAAGGGGCTGAATAATTTTGCACGCCCAATTTTTCAGTTTTTGATTTGTTAGGTAAAAAGTTTGAAATATCCAATAAATGTCGTTCCACTTCATGATTGTGTGAGGTAATTGTACATGTAGGTGAGGTTGACTATACATAGATAATAAACATAGTCCAGGTTTAATATGTACATGTAGGGGTTATGTTTGAAGCCTGAAATGTGGCATAGATAATAAAGGTTAGTCAGGTAATGGAGTTCAAGGGGGACCATAGATAATACAGGTTTCTCCAAGGAGGTAATATGTACATAGAGGTAGGGGTAAAGGGACTCTGCATAGATAATAAACAGAGTAGTCCAGGTAATTGAGGTAATATGTACATAGAGGTAGGGGTAAAGGGACTCTGCATAGATAATAAACAGGTTAGTCGGGCTGATTGAGGTAATATGTACATGAAGGTAGGGGTAAAGTAACTATACATAGATATTAAAACAGGTTAGTCCAGGTAATATGTACATGGAGGTAGGGGTAAAGTGACTATGCATAGATAATAAACAGGTTAGTCCAGGTAATGGAGGTAATATGTACATGTAGGTAGGGGTAAAGTGACTATACATAGATAATAAACAGAGTAGCAGCAGTGTTAAAAAAGGGGTGAATGTAAATAGTCCAGGTGGCCATTTGATTAACTGTTCAACAGTCTAATGGCTTGGGGGTAGAAGCTGTTAAGGAGCCTTTTGGTCCTAGACTTGGTGCTCCGGTACCGCTTGCCGTGTGGTAGCAGAGAGAACGGTCTATGACTGGGGTGGCTGGAGGCTTTCACAATTTTTAGGCCCTTCCTCTGACACCACCTGGTATAGAGGTCCTGGATGGCAGGAAGCTTTGCCCCAGTGATGTACTGGACCGTACGCACTACCCTCTGTAGCATCTTGGATGCAGTCAGGATGCTCTCGATGGTGCAGCTGTAGAAATTGAGGATCCGAGGACCCATACCAAATTCTTTCATTCACTGTTTCCCTTCTCTCCTCTTCTGTCAAAGCACCTGCACACTTCCTGACATGGATTTGACATGGATGGACAGTCCCTCTAGGCAATGCTTACACGAATCCTATGCTTTAAAATCCTAGCGTTTTTGTTTTTACTATTTTGTTCCTCTGCTCTGAGACTGCCATCATTGATGTCGTCTGTGGTGACGAGGGGCGTTGTACAAAACAAAGTCATCGGTGAACGGTTCATCTCCAACCGGTCAGAGTATCAGTGAACGGTTCATCTCCAACCGGTCAGAGTATCAGTGAACGGTTCATCTCCAACCGGTCAGAGTATCAGTGAACGGTTCATCTCCAACCGGTCAGAGTATCAGTGAACGGTTCATCTCCAACCGGTCAGAGTATCAGTGAACGGTTCATCTCCAACCGGTCAGAGTATCAGTGAACGGTTCATCTCCAACCGGTCAGAGTATCAAAGCCAACAACACATTTTCAAACTGCCGCTTTACCCACGTGTTCTGGCACTGGCCCAACCCATCACTTTCTGGACCAATCAAACGGACCTGAATGTGTCCGCGTTTGGTGAAGGATCGGGGGGGAGGTACTCAGATCGCGACCAGAGGAAACTAACGTCTGTGGGAGTGGCCTAGCGTTTGTCCGGAGCGAGGGGTCTGGTTGCCAGGCAGTTCAAATCTATGGTGGGGAGAGCACACCTCTAAAGCAGGTGGAGACTCTGGGAAAATCTCATCCTCTCTCTCCTCACCTTCTCAAAACCTATTGGAGAAGGTCAGAAGGGAGAGCCTCTGAATTCCTCATCCAATGGGTTTTGAGGAGGAAACGAGGAGAGAGGACACGAGGAAGATGCAATTGAGATTCTCCCTCTACCAGCCACTAGTGTCACCTTTGACCCCCAGACATCAGTGGGTGTGGGATGTCAACACTGATTTAACTGAACCAGACGGGGCCACGATCGGCGTGCTCACCTGGCAGCACCGCATCATATCCGTCAAACAGGGACACAGTAGAACCGGGCCACTCAACACCGGTCTGTCCCAATGTCTTGTTTACCGGGAGGAGCCGGCAAGAAACGGCAGCCAAGATGCCTGAACGATAAGCAGAGAGAGGATGGGGCAGGAGGTGTGTCTGCGGATGGGGCAGGAGGTATGTCTGCGGATGGGGCAGGAGGTGTGTCTGCGGGACAGGTGGGTTTGGGTGTCTGCGGGACAGGTGTAGGTGGGTGTCTGCGGGACAGGCGTTTGTGGGTGTCTGTGGGACATGTGTGTGTGTGTGGTCTGCAGGACGGGTGTGTGTGGGTGTCTGCAGGACAGGTGTTTGTGGGTGTCTGCGGGACAGGTGTGTGTGTGGGTCTGCAGGACAGGTGTGTGTGGGTGTCTGCGGGACAGGTGTGTGTGGGTCTGCAGGACGGGTGTGTGTGGGTGTCTGTCGGGACAGGTGTGTGTGTTGGTCTGCAGGACAGGTGTGTGTGTGGGTCTGCAGGACGTGGTGTATGTGTGGGTCTGCGGGACAGGTGTGTGTGTGGGTCTGCAGGACAGGTGTGTGTGGGTGTCTGCGGGACAGGTGTATGTGGGGGTCTGCAGGACAGGTGTATGTGGGTCTGCAGGACAGGTGTGTGTGTTGGTCTGCAGGACAGGTGTGTGTGTGTTGGTCTGCAGGACAGGTGTATGTGTGGGTGTCTGCGGGACAGGTGTATGTGTGGGTCTGCAGGACAGGTGTGTGTGTGGGTCTGCAGGAATTCAAAAGAACCGAACAGGGGGCTAATGTATAAAAAAAACTACACAAAATATCTGAATGACAGACTGGGCACTGCTCCCCCTCCCTCTCCTTGTCTATTCTCTGGAATACAACGCAGTCTGAATCCAGGCAGCTAACACATGGAGCACGAACAGCAGAGTCTCTGTCACGACTTCCAATGAGTGTGTGGAGAGAGAAACCAGTAGAACAATACATAGCCTGTTACAATAGAACGGTAGCAATGAAATACAGCTCATTCTGTTCTAAGCACTGTTCTAGCAGTTGATATCAACTCACAGAGAAAACACACAACCACATATTGGCAATGGAGATATTTTAGATTCCTTTATTCATTCGTTTCATGTTTTTTAACTCTTGTAAAACTATTTGAAGTGCACACTGGATTCACAATGGGTTTGAATACATCACAATCCACTTTGAGCCTGGAATTTCATGTTAATAAAAAGGTAGGAGGAACAGTGTGTTGAGGCGTCCGCTCTGTTCTGTATGTCCCTCTATGGTAGCCGTAGTCATCTGATCACAATCCTCATTTTTTACCTGGAGACAATAAAAACATAATATCAGAGGAAATAACAGTTGGATCTTATAAAACTTTATTGAGACACACAAGTCTTAACAACCATGAAAAATGTACAAAGAAATGTGTTTTCCTTGATCAGCACTGTAACATGTTGACTTTCAGTCAGAAAAACTACTGGGCCTATAACCTGTTATAAACTGTTAAGAAGCTTGTTAGGCCTATTATAACCTGTTATAAACTGTTAAGAAGCTTGTTAGGCCTATAACCTGTTATAAACTGTTAAGAAGCTTGTTAGGCCTATAACCTGTTATAAACTGTTAAGAAGCTTGTTAGGCCTATAACCTGTTATAAACTGTTAAGAAGCTTGTTAGGCCTATAACCTGTTATAAACTGTTAAGAAGCTTGTTAGGCCTATAACCTGTTATAAACTGTTAAGAAGCTTGTTAGGCATATAACCTGTTATAAACTGTTAAGAAGCTTGTTAGGCCTATAACCTGTTATAAACTGTTAAGAAGCTTGTTAGGCCTATAACCTGTTATAAACTGTTAAGAAGCTTGTTAGACCTATAACCTGTTATAAACTGTTAAGAAGCTTGTTAGGCATATAACCCGTTATAAACTGTTATTAAGCTTGTTAGGCATATAACCTGTTATAAACTGTTAAGAAGCTTGTTAGGCATATAACCTGTTATAAACTGTTAAGAAGCTTGTTAGGCCTATAACCTGTTATAAACTGTTAAGCTTGTTAGGCCTATAACCTGTTATAAACTGTTAAGAAGCTTGTTAGGCCTATAATCTGTTATAAACTGTTAAGAAGCTTGTTAGGCCTATAACCTGTTATAAACTGTTAAGAAGCTTGTTAGGCCTATAACCTGTTATAAACTGTTAAGAAGCTTGTTAGGCCTATAACCTGTTATAAACTGTTAAGAAGCTTGTTAGGCCTATTATAACCTGTTAAGAAGCTTGTTAGGCCTATTATAACCTGTTATAAACTGTTAAGAAGCTTGTTAGGCATATAACCCGTTATAAACTGTTAAGAAGCTTGTTAGGCATATAACCCGTTATAAACTGTTAAGAAGCTTGTTAGGCCTATAACCTGTTATAAACTGTTAAGAAGCTTGTTAGGCCTATAACCTGTTATAAACTGTTAAGAAGCTTGTTAGGCATATAACCCGTTATAAACTGTTAAGAAGCTTGTTAGGCATATAACCCGTTATAAACTGTTAAGAAGCTTGTTAGGCCTAATATAACCCATTATAAACTGTTAATAAGCTTGTTAGGCCTAATATAACCCATTATAAACTGTTAATAAGCTTGTTAGGCCTATAACCTGTTATAAACTGTTAATAAGCTTGTTAGGCCTAATATAACCCATTAAGAAAGAAGCTTGCTAGGCCTATTATAACCCGTTATATACTGTTAAGAAGATTACTAGGCTATTAGAACCTGTTATACACTTAAGAAATAAGCTTGCTAGGCCTATAACCCATTATACACTGTTAAGAAGGAAGCTTGCTAGGCCTATCGTAACCCATTATACACTATTAAGAAGGAAGCTTGCTAGGCCTATTATAACCCATTATACACTATTAAGAAGGAAGCTTGCTAGGCCTATCGTAACCCATTATACACTATTAAGAAAGAAGCTTGCTAGGCCTATCGTAACCCATTATACACTGTTAAGAAGGAAGCTTGCTAGACCTATCGTAACCCATTATACACTGTTAAGAAGGAAGCTTGCTAGGCCTATTATAACCCATTATACACTGTTAAGAAGGAAGCTTGCTAGACCTATAACCCATTATACACTATTAAGAAGGAAGCTTGCTAGACCTATTATAACCCATTATACACTGTTAAGAAGGAAGCTGCTTGAATATCAAAGTGTTAACAGACTCTTCCAGACATGGAATTCTGTTAAACTATTCACCATCTTGAGACAAACCAGGATTGGAATTATATTGGCACAAACACACAGTCTCTTGACTTCTCAACACACCCACACACCCACACACACACACACACACACACACCACTACTATGATGGAGAGGGATAGACTGGGAGTGTGTGCGTGTCCTGGTTTAGCTCAAGACGCAGATGAATCTGAAGAATAGACATGCAGACAGAATTCCTGGTCTGGAAGCATCTGGAAGAGTTCTGGAACATCTGGAAGAGTTCTGGACTGAAGTGGGAATCTGGTGCTGAATAAAGAACACATCAGAGTAACTGATATAATGACCTACAGACAACCAGTTACAGAGATACATCAGAGTAACTGATATAATGACCTACAGACCACCAGTTAGACAGAGATACATCAGAGTAACTGATATAATGACCTACAGACAACCAGTTAGACAGAGATACATCAGAGTAACTGATATAATGACCTACAGACCACCAGTTAGACAGAGATACATCAGACAGTTACAGAGATACATCAGAGTAACTGATATAATGACCTACAGACCACCAGTTAGACAGAGATACATCAGAGTAACTGATATAATGACCTACAGACAACCAGTTAGACAGAGATACATCAGAGTAACTGATATAATGACCTACAGACCACCAGTTAGACAGAGATACATCAGAGTAACTGATATAATGACCTACAGACAACCAGTTAGTCAGAGATACATCAGAGTAACTGATATAATGACCTACAGACCACCAGTTAGACAGAGATACATCAGAGTAACTGATATAATGACCTACAGACCACCAGTTAGTCAGAGATACAGAGTAACTGATATAATGACCTACAGACAACCAGTTAGACAGAGAGAGGGAGACAGGCAGACAACCAGTTAGACAGTCAGAGAGGGAGACAGGCAGACAACCAGTTAGACAGACATAGAGGGATACAGGCAGACAACCAGTTAGACAGTCAGAGAGGGAGACAGGCAGACAACCAGTTAGACAGTCAGAGAGGGATACAGGCAGACAACCAGTTAGACAGTCAGAGAGGGATACAGGCAGACAACCAGTTAGACAGTCACATAGACAAGCACAAATAAAGAGAAACAAATAAAGAGAAACAGAGAGACAGACAGGCCACGTCTCACTGAAAGCTAAACAGGGTGTCCCTTCCCCCAGACCCATCCACCCTTCATCTCTTCCCCCAGACCCATCCACCCTTCATCCCTTCCCCCAGACCCATCCACCCTTTATCTCTTCCCCCAGACCCATCCACCCTTCATCTCTTCCCCCAGACCCATCCACCCATCATCCCATCCCCCAGACCCATCCACCCATCCCCCAGACCCATCCAGCCTTCATCCCTTCCCCCAGACCCATCCACCCATCATCCCATCCCCCAGACCCATCCACCCATCCCCCAGACCCATCCAGCCTTCATCCCTTCCCCCAGACCCATCCACCCTTCATCCCTTCCCCCAGACCCATCCACCCTTCATCCCTTCCCCCAGACCCATCCATCCCTCCCCCAGACCCATCCCCCAGACCCATCCACCCTTCATCCCTTCCCCCAGACCCATCCACCCTTCATCCCTTTCCCCAGACCCATCCACCCTTCATCCCTTCCCCCAGACCCATCCACCCTTCATCCCTTCCCCCAGACCCATCCACCCTTCATCCCTTCCCCCAGACCCCCAGACCCATCCACCCTTCATCCCTTTCCCCAGACCCATCCACCCTTCCCCCAGACCCATCCACCCTTCCCTCAGACCCATCCACCCTTCATCCCTTTCCCCACACCATCCACATGGAGTCCACAATGCCATCCCGTCTCCTCCCCTCCTCTCTCTTTCATTAGACTTTCTTCTTTGATAAAGAGGAGCAGGATTCCAGCCACAGCTGCCACACTAGCAGAAAACACTACTACAACTAGCCACAGCTCCCACGTCACCAGAAAACACTACTACAACTAGCCACAGCTCCCACGTCACCAGAAAACACTACTACAACTAGCCACAGCTGCCACACCAGCACAAAACACTACAACTAGCCACAGCTCCCACACCAGCAGAAAACACTACTTCAACTAGCCACAGCTCCCACGTCACCGGAAAACACTACTACAACTAGCCACAGCTCCCACGCCACCGGAAAACACTACTACAACTAGCCACAGCTCCCATACCACCAGAAAACACTACTACAACTAGCCACAGCTCCCACACCACCAGAAAACACTACTACAACTAGCCACAGCTCCCACCACCGGAAAACACTACTACAACTAGCCACAGCTCCCACGTCACCACCGGAAAACACTACTACAACTAGCCACAGCTCCCACACCACCGGAAAACACTACTACAACTAGCCACAGCTCCCATACCACCGGAAAACACTACTACAACTAGCCACAGCTCCCATACCACCAGAAAACACTACTACAACTAGCCACAGCTCCCACACCACCAGAAAACACTACTACAACTAGCCACAGCTCCCACACCACCAGAAAACACTACTACAACTAGCCACAGCTCCCATACCACCAGAAAACACTACTACAACTAGCCACAGCTCCCACACCACCAGAAAACACTACAACAACTAGCCACAGCTCCCACACCACCAGAAAACACTACTACAATTAGCCACAGCTCCCATACCACCAGAAAACACTACTACAATTAGCCACAGCTCCCACGTCACCGGAAAACACTACTACAACTAGCCACAGCTCCCATACCACCAGAAAACACTACTACAATTAGCCACAGCTCCCATACCACCAGAAAACACTACTACAATTAGCCACAGCTCCCACGTCACCGGAAAACACTACTACAATTAGCCACAGCTCCCATACCACCAGAAAACACTACTACAACTAGTCACAGCTCCCACGTCACCGGAAAACAATACAACAACTAGTGAGACCATCCTTCCCACAAACAAAACAGAAAAACAACCAAAACAGCTGGAGCACCGCGACCACCAGCTCCACCACAACAGAGCAAGCCCAGGCTCCGGAGCGCCAGACAACAGGGGCCCGCAGTGTTTCATGTGGCCCAGAACGGAGAACTCTGACTGGGGCTGCGTGTCAGCAGAGGTCCCCTGGGGGTGGAGGCGAAACCATCCTGAACTAATAAATGTGTGTGTAAAGGGGTGTGTGTACCGTTCCCCCAGAACAGCATCCTTATCTTTTGACTCATCTGATGTTTCTTTTTCAACACTTCCTGTTGACTGTGGTTTTTTTAATGAGTGTGTGTGTGTTGTGTGTGTGTGTGTGTGTGTGTGTGTGTGTGTGTGTGTAGGAATGTGTTAAAATCTGCAATGGATTCATGTTTGAAAACAGGGTGGGTGACTTTTAGGGCTGCATGATGTGGACCAACATGTTGAATTGTGATTTTTGATTTGGGACAGATATTGCAATTGCAATTATGAATTGAGATTTTCACTTGGTAATTCCACCAGACATGGTTGTTTTTCATGCAATCGTCGTAAAGTAGGGGATATTCTTCTACTGATTTAATACACGTCGTGTTGCCGCTTGTCGCTACAACTCTGAGGCACTTTTTTGCACAAGACATGCATTTGGTTGACATTGGTTTGCCTGTAGCCGAAATACTGCCACAACACTGAAGACGTGCAGAAATACTGCCACACCACTGAAGACATGCTGAAATACTGCCACCCCACTGAAGACGTGCAGAAATACTGCCACACCACTGAAGACGTGCTGAAATACTGCCACACCACTGAAGACGTGCAGAAATACTGCCACACCACTGAAGACGAGCTGAAATACTGCCACGCAGAAATACTGCCACCCCACTGAAGACCTGAAATACTGAAGACGTGCTGAAATACTGCCACCCCACTGAAGACGTGCTGAAATACTGCCACACCACCGTGCTGAAATACTGCCACTGAAGAAATACTGCCACCCCACTGAAGACGTGCTGAAGACGTGCTGAAATACTGCCACACCACTGAAGACGTGCTGAAATACTGCCACACCACTGAAGACGTGCTGAAATACTGCCACCCCGTGCTGAAGACATGTTCTGAAATAGCCACCACTGAAGACGTGCTGAAATACTGCCACACACTGAAGACGTAAAGCCCCAGAGTTTCTCCTACTGTACTGTCTTTGTAAATACTGCCACTCCACTGTACTGTCTTTGAAATACTGCCACACCACTGAAGTTTCTCCTACTGAAATACTGCCACCCCTTTGTGAAATACTGCCACCCCAGAGTTTCTCTGCCACACCACTGAAGACTGTACTGTCTTTACTAAAGCCCCAGAGTTGAAAGCCCCTCCTACTGTACTGTCTTTGGTGAAATACTGCCACCCCACTGAAGACGTGCTGAAATACTGCCACCCCACTGAAGACGTGCTGAAATACTGTCCAAAGACCAGAGTTTCTCCTACTGTACTGTCTTTGGAAAACTGCCACACCACTGAAGAGTTTCTCCTACACCACTGTCTTTGAAAAGCCACACCACTGAAGACTGTCTTTGTAAAGCCCACTGAAGAGTTTCTCCTACTGTACTGTCTTTGAAGACGTGCTGTAAAGCCACCAGAGTTTCCACTGAAGACGTGTCTTTGTAAAGCCCCATCTCCTACTGTACTGTCTTTGGTAAAGCCCCAGAGTTTCTCCTACTGTACTGTCTTTGGTAAAGCCCCAGAGTTTCTCCTACTGTACTGTCTTGGGTAAAGCCCCAGAGTTTCTCCTACTGTACTGTCTTTAGTAAAGCCCTCCCTCTCCTCACCAGCATCTAACTGGGCACTTTAAGCAGGGGACCCTTGAAATTGCCAGCACCACTGAAGCAGAAATACTGCCACCCCACTGAAGACGCATGCTGAAATACTGCCACCCCACTGAAGAGTGAGATACTGCCCCCACTGAAGACGGCTGAAATACTGCCACACCACTGAAGACGTGCTGAAATACTGCCAGCCCACTGAAGTGATTGCTGAAATCACTGCCACCCCACTGAAGCAGAGTGAATGAACGGAGTCCAGGGCATCTCATTAGAGGAGGTAGTGTGGTCTAGTTGTTGTATGAATGAAGGGTCAAATAAAGGGGAACATCACAGCCTCTTGCGCCGTTATACATCACGTCTGCCACCCCACTGAAGACGTGGATGTGGATGTGAATAATCACGTGGCCCAGCAGCGTGGCATCTCTATGTCAGTGTAAACAGGGCCAGCATGCTGAAGAGGGAAACTACAATGTCTCATCAAATAGGAGACTGAACAGATGGACTAGGAATTGCCAATCCATTCATTTTAGGATGAACTCTCCCTTTAAAACAATTGTAATAATTTGGTAGGTGCTTATAATTGTCCTATTTCACACTTTTAGTGTGTGTTTCTCCACAGCAGTGTGAAAGTTTCACACCACTGAAGACGTGTGTGTGTAATTGGTTCATGTGTTTGTAGCAGTGGGTAGCAGTGTGTAGTTTCTCCTACTGTTAACTGTGTTTGGTAAAGCCCCAGAGTTTCTCCTACTGTACTGTGTTTGTAAAGCAGAGTTTCTCCTACTGTACTGTCTTTGGTAAAGCCCCAGAGTTTCTCCTAGCAGTGTGTGTCTTTGGTTAAAAGAGTTTCTCCAGTGTGTACTGTCTTTGTAAAGCCCCAGGTTTCTCCTAACTGTCTTTGTAAAGCAGAGTTTCTCCTACTGTACTGTCTTTGGTAAATGTGTTTGTACTGTCTTTGTAAAGCCCCAGAGTTTCTCCTACTGTACTGTCTTTGGTTAAAGCCCCAGAGTTTCTCCTACTGTACTGTCTTTGTAGCAGTGTGTAGCAGTGTGTAGCAGTGTGTAATTGGTTACTGTCTTTGTAAAGCAGTGAGTTTCAGTACTGTACTGTCTTTGGTAAAGCCCCAGCAGTTCTCCTACTGGGTAGCAGTGTGTAATTGGTTAATGTGTTTCCTAGCAGTACTGTCTTTGTGTAAAGTGTTTGTCCTATTGGTTAATGTGTTTGTAAGCAGTGTGTAGCAGTGGGTCCTGTGTATTGGTTAATGTGTTTAAAGCCCAGAGTTTAGCAGTGTGTAGTTAATGTGTTTGTAAAGCAGTGTGTAGCAGTGTGTACTGTCTTTGGTAAAGCAGAGTGTCCTAATTTGTTAATGTGTTTGTAGCAGTGGTAGCAGTGTGTGATTGGTTAGCATGTGTTTGTATGCAGAGTGTAAGAGTGTTTGTAGCATTGGGTAGCATGTGTATGCCATGCAGAGAGTGAGATAGCAGTGATTGGCCAGCATGTGTATGCCATGCAGTGTTTGTAGAGAGTGTAATTGGTTCATGTGTTTGTAGCAGTGTGAATAATTGGTCCAGTGTTCATGTAGAGTGTGTAGTTGGTTAGTGTGTTTGTAGCAGTGTGAGCAGTGGTCAATTGGTTAATGTGTTTGTCAGCAGTGTGTAATTGGTTAATGTGTTTGTGCAGTGTGTAGCAGTGTGAAGACAGTGTGTAATGTTAATGTGTTTGTAGCAGTGTGTAGCTCTCTGTGTCATTGGTTAACAGTGTTTGTAGCGTGCTGTTAAGGGTACAATGTCTAGCAGTGTGTAGTGTGAACAGATTGGTTAATGTGTTTGTAGCAGTGTGTAATTGGTTAATGCAGTGTGTAGCAGTGTGTAATTGGTTAATGTGTGTGTAGCCGTGTGTAATTGGTTAATGTGTTTGTAGCAGTGTGTAGCAGTGTGTAATTGGTTAATGTGTTTGTAGCAGTGTGTAAGCATGTGTTTGTAGCAGTGTGTAATTGGTTAATTTGTAGCAGTGTGTAGCAGTGTGTAGCAGTGTGTAATTGGTTCATGTGTTTGTAGCAGTGTGTAGCAGTGTGTGATTGGTTAATGTGTTTGTAGCAGTGTGTAGCAGTGTGTAGCAGTGTGTAATTGGTTAATGTGTTTGTAGCAGTGTGTAGCAGTGTGTAATTGGTTAATGTGTTTGTAGCAGTGTGTAATTGTGTTTGTAGCAGTGTTTGTAGCAGTGTGTAGCAGTGTGTAGCAGTGTGTAATTGGTTAATGTGTGTGTAGCAGTGAGTATTGGCAGTGTGTAGCAGTGTGTAATTGGTTAATGTGTTTGTAGCAGTGTGTAGCAGTGTTTGTAGCAGTGTGTAGCAGTGTGTAGCAGTGTGTAGCAGTGAGTAAGTGTGTAGCAGTGTGTAGCAGTTAAGTGTTTGTAGCAGTGTGTAAGTTAATGTGTTTGTAGCAGTGTGTAGCAGTGTGTAGCAGTGTGTAGCAGTGTGTAGCAGTGTGTAATTGTAGTTAATGTGTGTTGTAGTGTAGCATTGGTTAATGTGTTTGTAGCAGTGTGTTGGTTAATGTGTGTAGCAGTGGTAGCAGTGTGTAGCAGTGTGTAGCAGTGGGTAGCAGTGTGTAGCAGTGTGTAGCAGTGTGTAGCAGTGGTGTAATGTGTGTGTAGCCGTGTGTAATTGGTTAATGTGTTTGTAGCAGTGTGTAGCAGTGTGTAATTGGTTAATGTGTTTGTAGCAGTGTGTAGCAGTGGTTAATGTGTAGCAGTTGTAGCAGTGTGTAGCAGTGTGTAATTGGTTAATGTGTTTGTAGCAGTGTGTAGCAGTGTGTAGCAGTGTGTAATTGGTTAATTGTGTGTAGCAGTGTGTAGCAGTGTGTAATTGGTTAATGGTTGTGTGTAGCAGTGTGTAGCAGTGTGTAATTGGTTAATGTGCAGTGTGTAGCAGTGTGTAATTGGTTAATGTGTGTGTAGCAGTGTGTAGCAGTGTGTAATTGGTTAATGTGTGTGTAGCAGTGTGTAGCAGTGTGTAATTGGTTAATGTGTGTAGCAGTGTGTAGCAGTGTGTAGTGTGTATTGCAGTGTGTAATTGGTTAATGTGTGTAGCAGTGTGTATTGGTTAATGTGTGTAGCAGTGTGTAATTGGTTAATGTGTTTGTAGCAGTGTGTAGCAGTGTGTAATTGGTTAATGTGTGTGTAGCAGTGTGTAGCAGTGTGTAATTGGTTAATGTGTTTGTAGCAGTGTGTAGCAGTGTGTGATTGGTTAATGTGTTTGTAGCAGTGTGTAATTGGTTAATGTGTGTGTAGCAGTGTGTAGCAGTGTGTAATTGGTTAATGTGTTTGTAGCAGTGTGTAGCAGTGTGTAATTGGTTAATGTGTTTGTAGCAGTGTGTAGCCGTGTGTAATTGGTTAATGTGTTTGTAGCAGTGTGTAGCAGTGTGTGATTGGTTAATGTGTTTGTAGCAGTGTGTAATTGGTTCATGTGTTTGTAGCAGATCCTAACTCCCCCCGAGACATCCACAGAGTGAGCGGGGGGGTTAAGTGCCTTGCTCAGGGGCACAACGGCAGATTGTTCACCGTGTCGGCTCCAGGATTATGAACCAGCGTTTTGGCTACTGGCCCAACGCTCTGACCTCAAGGCTTCCTGCCGTCCTGGTGGAATTAGATCTGTCACACTCCTTAACAAGGACGGAGAATTGCTGATGTTACCTTTATCCGTTAGGTAATAGTAGTTCATTTTAGAGTGACCTACCCCTTTAACCCTTTATCCGTTAGGTAATAGTAGGTCATTTTAGAGTGACCTACCCCTTTAACCCTTTATCAGTTAAGTAATAGGTCATTTTAGAGTGACCTACCCCTTTAACCCTTTATCCGTTAGGTAATAGTAGGTCATTTTAGAGTGACCTCCCCTTTAACCCTTTATCCGTTAGGTAGTAGGTCATTTTAGAGTGACCTCCCCTTTAACCCTTTATCAGTTAGGTAATAGGTAATTTTAGAGTGACCTAACCCTTTATCAGTTAGGTAATAGTAGTTCATTTTAGAGTGACCTACCCCTTTAACCATTTATCAGTTAGGTAATAGGTCATTTTAGAGTGACCTCCCCTTTAACAGGTCTGATTGGTAGTGTACCTGGCAGTTTGAGCCACTTGGGGACCTTGCCGGTGTCCGTCCTGACTGGTTTGGTGGCCTGGCTGTGTGTGTTCGGCTCCTCCTCCTCCTCAATCTCCCTGGTCCCCGCGAGGGGGTCTGGAAGGGGCTCCTCTGTTACCATGGACGAGAAGGAGGAGGGGGGCGAAGACCTGGGCATACAGCTGAGAGAGGGGGGAGAGAGGGGGAAGAGAGAGGGTGAGGAGAGAGGGGGAAGAGAGAGGGTGAGGAGAGAGGGGGAAGAGAGAGGGTGAGGAGAGAGGGGGAGAGAGAGGGTGAGGAGAGAGGGGGGAGAGAGAGGGTGAGGAGAGAGGGGGGAGAGAGAGGGTGAGGAATGAAGGGAGAGAGAAAGGGATGGATGAGAGGAAAGAGCATTCAGTCCACAGGATTTGATCAGATGTGTATTCTGAACACACACACACTTCCTGTACTTTAAATTCTCAAAACCAATCTCTCTCTAGACCCCCAACTCAGGGAACGACATTTCTGGACTCTCCAGATGGGGCAGCGAATGTGTTTGGGAAGCGGTGTGTGTGTGTGTGTGTGTGTGTGTCCCAGGGGGTTCAGGCTCTTTCATGTGGCCAGGACTAGTGACCTCAGAGGTTAGGAAAGGTCATGACACCACTATCGCATGACTTCCTTTCCAGGAGATGGAACAAACACATCCTCTCCTGACAGTACAACATTTCACCTTTGACCCGGGTGCCACATTAACAATAACTTAAACGTCCCTCTCTCTCTCTCCCCCTCCCCCTCTCTCTCCCTCACAGAAGTAGGGGAGAGGTATAAGGTGCCCTGGCATCCCCTTTGAAGCTAATAGTGGAATGAGGGACAGGAGGAGAGAGAGAGGTGATGAACGATAAAGAGAGGTGTGGATGGATGAAGGGGGAGATGGGTTAATGAGTGATGAGGAGGGGGCAACAGGTGGGGGTCAGATTGGGGAAATGGCTCTATCTTCAGAGGAAGGGGGAGGTGGGGTGTGTGTCCTCGACTGATGGTGGAGGGGGCAACAGGTGGGGGTCAGATTGGGGAAACGGCTCTATCTTTAGAGGAAGGGGGAGGTGGGGGGTGTCCTCCACTGATGGTGGAGGGGGCAACAGGTGGGGGTCAGATTGGGGAAATGCCTCTATCTTTAGAGGAAGGGGGAGGTGGGGGTGTCCTCGACTGATGGTGGAGGGGGCAACAGGTGGGGGTCAGATTGGGGAAATGCCTCTATCTTTAGAGGAAGGGGGAGGTGGGGGGTGTCCGTGCGTTTGGCCGGAACCCTTCAAAGGGATTCCGATGATGACAGCGCTGTGACAGGAAAATAGAGCCGTCGCCCGGGGAAACACAGCCGAGCCGTGTTGCCACGACGATGGGGCAGTTCCACCAACAGGATGTTCTGATCCTCTCCTTCTCACACACACAAATAAAATGTTGTTGTTTGGCTGTTAAATGTCAACAGTAGACTGACCCAGCAATGGCCTCGTCTGCTTGTAGGGCCGAGACACTGGAATCCAGGAGATGTCTCTGTAAGTAACTCTCTGTGGAGAGAGAACACACCTTCAGAACCATCTCATCCAAGGCAACACGTTGAAATCAATCCGAGGTAAAGGGAGACGCACCTGTCTTGACGTCAGAGCCAAAGTACACCAGGGCAGCAGGGAACAGGTCAGCCTGGAGAGAGAGAGAGACGCCCGTTTCAATCCACTTCTAACACTCAAACAGCTTCTTCACCGTCCCCAAACATGGCGGCACACAGTTCAGTTTGAAGTCGACCACTAACTGAAGGCTCATCGAGCGGTTGGGAAAACACCTTCACCGCGAGAGCCAAACAACAACCCCCGAATCACAAGCCCTGAAAGTGAAAGGTTTAAATGGTGCCGATGGCTGTAATGACTGACAGACTGGTGATTACAGGGTGAAAACAGACAGAGTTAAGTTATTATTCTGACTCTACTGTTTACCTGAGAGAGGTAGACAGAGAGACCGTTAAAAATATCTATAGTGCTGTCTGCTGAGGATAGACACAGCCCCAAAACCTTCTCTCCCTGCCGTCCTTCCCGCTTTGTCCTCTCTCTACCCCCTCCCCCTCTGTCCCCCTCTACCCCCTCTTTCCTCAGTCCTCTCTACCTACCCCCTCTGTCCTCAGTCCTTTCCTGTCCTCTCTCTACCCCCTCTGTCCTCTCTCTACCCCCTCTGTCCTCAGTCCTTCCTGTCCTCAGCCCCCCCTCTGTCCTCTCTCTACCCCCTCTGTCCTCAGTCCTCTCTCTACCCCCTCTGTCCTCAGTCCTTTCCTGTCCTCTCTCTACCCCCTCTGGCCTCAGTCCTCTCTACCCCCTCTGTCCTCAGTCCTCTCTACCCCCTCTGTCCTCAGTCCTCTCTCTACCCCCTCAGTCCTCAGTCCTCTCTCTACCCCCTCTGTCCTCAGTCCTCTCTCTACCCCCCCCTCTGTCCTCAGTCCTCTCTCTATCCCCCTCTGTCCTCAGTCCTCTCTCTACACCCCCTCTGTCCTCTCTTGTCCTCTCTTTACCTCTCTCCCCCTCTACCCTCAGTCCTCCCTCTGTCTTCTCTCTACCCCCTCTGTCGTCTCCCCAGTCCCCCCTCTGGCCTCTCCCCACCCCCTCTGGCCTCCCTCTCCCCACCCCCTCTGGCCTGGCCTCCCCACCCCCATTCTGGCCTCTCCCCACCCCCATTCTGGCCTCTCCCCACCCCCTCTGGCCTCTCCCTACCCCCCCTACCCCCTCCCCACCCCCTACCTCCCCCTCCCCTCTCTACCTCTCTCCCTCCTCCTCCCTCTGGCCTCTCCCTACCCCCTACCTACTCCTCTCCCCACCCCCTACCTACCCCTCTCCCCTCTCTCTACCTCTCTCCCTCCTCCTCCCTCTAGTCCTTCTGGTTTCTATTATGGACTGAGCTGTTAATGACTATTATTAGAGACTCTTTGAACAAGAAACAATGTGTAGCAATGGGATAACAGACATTCCACCACTCTCTCCCTGGGCACAACATGCTCCCTTAGACCCTGGACGTCTCCATAGGCAGGGGAGATAGAGGGGAGGGCTGCTATCAGAGGGCTGCTGGGATGGGAAACATTCCTTCTGTGACATCACACAAAGTCATTGAAGTGTCTGTCTGTCTGTCTGTGTGTGTGTGAGTGAGTGAGATGGCTCCAGAATCTCTCTCTATACTGGTGTGTACTTCTAAGGGTGTAATCGTGGCGATCTCTACACTCCCTGTGAATCTAACCCTTGCAACCTCACACATCAAATACTGCCCCCCCTTCACAACCCCCATCTCTCCCTCCCCCTCTGTCTCCCTCCCTCTCTCTCTCCTCACACCAGATCAAACAGTGGTGAAGGTCAGTAGGGCAGAAAATGGACACAGAGAGGAGGAGGAGGACAGGAGAGAAAAGAGCAACAGAGAGAGAGGAGGACAGGAGAGAAAAGAGCAACAGAGAGAGAGGAGGACAGGAGAGAAAAGAGCAACAGAGAGAGAGGAGGAGGAGGACAGGAGAGAAAAGAGCAACAGAGAGAGGAGGAGGAGGACAGGAGAGAAAAGAGCAACAGAGAGAGAGGAGGAGGACAGGAGAGAAAAGAGCAACAGAGAGAGGAGGACAGGAGAGAAAAGAGCAACAGAGAGAGAGGAGGAGGAGGACAGGAGAGAAAAGAGCAACAGAGAGAGAGGAGGAGGAGGACAGGAGAGAAAAGAGCAACAGAGAGAGAGAGGAGGAGGACAGGAGAGAAAAGAGCAACAGAGAGAGGAGGAGGAGGACAGGAGAGAAAAGAGCAACAGAGAGAGGAGGAGGAGGACAGGAGAGAAAAGAGCAACAGAGAGAGGAGGAGGAGGAGGACAGGAGAGAAAAGAGCAACAGAGAGAGAGGAGGAGGAGGACAGGAGAGAAAAGAGCAACAGAGAGAGGAGGAGGAGGAGGACAGGAGAGAAAAGAGCAACAGAGAGAGGAGGAGGAGGAGGACAGGAGAGAAAAGAGCAACAGAGAGAGAGGAGGAGGAGGACAGGAGGGAAAAGAGCAACAGAGAGAGGAGGAGGACAGGAGAGAAAAGAGCAACAGAGAGAGGAGGAGGAGGACAGGAGAGAAAAGAGCAACAGAGAGAGGAGGAGGAGGAGGAGGACAGGAGAGAAAAGAGCAACAGAGAGAGAGGAGGAGGAGGACAGGAGAGAAAAGAGCGACAGAGAGAGAGATGTATTTTTCTAAAGCACATGAGAATTCCTTGTGTTGCGTTATTATTGTGTAGGGTTCATGTCTCCATGCTGTTTCAAACCCACTAGAACCCAAATTAATACTTTACACTGATTGGATCAACAATAAATACAGTTTACCAGTCCAATTTCATTCTGTTCTTTAGAGACATGGAGAGTCTTACCTGTAGGGGGGGGGGCTTACCTGGAAGAGGGTGGCTGTTGGGTCCTCCAGAATGGTTTTAGGAGGAGCGATGACTGGAAGAGAGGAAAGGATAATTTTACATCCAAAATGAGAGAGATGGAGAGATTCCAGTCTGTCCCTCCCCCCTGAGGACCTGAGCTCTAGGGGCCATGCCTCAGGACTCCTGGCTGTCCCTCCCCTCTCCCCTTCCCCCTGAGCTCTAGGGCCATGCCTCAGGACTCCTGTCTGTCCCTTCCCCTCCCCCTGAGGACCTGAGCTCTAGGGGCCATGCCTCAGGACTCCTGGCTGTCCCTCCCCCTTTCCCCTGAGCTCTAGGGGGGCCATGCCTCAGGACTCCTGGCTGTCCCTCCCCCCTGAGGACCTGAGCTCTAGAGCCATGCCTCAGGACTCCTGTCTGTCCCTCCCCCTTCCCCCTGAGCTCTAGGGCCATGCCTCAGGGCTCCTGGCTGTCCCTCCCCCCCTTTCCCCTGAGCTCTAGGGCCATGCCTCAGGACTCCTGTCTGTCCCTTCCCCCTGAGGACCTGAGCTCTAGGGCCATGCCTCAGGACTCCTGTCTGTCCCCTCCCCCTGAGGACCTGAGCTCTAGGGCCATGCCTCAGGACTCCTGTCTGTCCCTTCCCCTCCCCCTGAGGACCTGGGCTCTAGGGGCCATGCCTCAGGACTCCTGGCTGTCCCTCCCCCCTCCCCTTCCCCCTGAGCTCTAGGGCCATGCCTCAGGACTCCTGTCTGTCCCTCCCCCTGAGGACCTGAGCTCTAGGGCCATGCCTCAGGACTCCTGTCTGTCCCTTCCCCTCCCCCTTCCCCTGAGCTCTAGGGCCATGCCTCAGGGCTCCTGGCTGTCCCTCCCCCTTTCCCCTGAGCTCTAGGGCCATGCCTCAGGACTCCTGTCTGTCCCTTCCCCTCCCCCCTGAGGACCTGAGCTCTAGGGGCCATGCCTCAGGACTCCTGGCTGTCCCTCCCCCCTGAGGACCTGAGCTCTAGGGCCATGCCTCAGGACTCCTGGCTGTCCCTTCCCCTGAGGACCTGAGCTCTAGGGCCATGCCTCAGGACTCCTGGCTGTCCCTCCCTCCCCCTGAGGACCTGAGCTCTAGGGCCATGCCTCAGGACTCCCTGTCCCCTCCCCCTGAGGACCTGAGCTCTAGGGGCCATGCCTCAGGACTCCTGGCTGTCCCTCCCCCTGAGGACCTGAGCTCTAGGGCCATGCCTCAGGACTCCTGTCTGTCCCTTCCCCTCCCCCCCTGAGGACCTGAGCTCTAGGGGCCATGCCTCAGGACTCCTGTCTGCTCTAGGGCCTTCCCTCCCCCCCTGAGGACCTGAGCTCTAGGGCCATGCCTCAGGACTCCTGTCTGTCCCTCCCCCTGAGGACCTGAGCTCTAGGGGCCATGCCTCAGGACTCCTGGCTGTCCCTTCCCCTCCCCCTGAGGACCTGAGCTCTAGGGCCATGCCTCAGGACTCCTGGCTGTCCCTCCCCCCCCTGAGGACCTGAGCTCTAGGGGCCATGGGCCATGCCTCCCCCTGAGGACCTGAGCTCTAGGGCCATGCCTCAGGACTCCTGGCTGTCCCTCCCCCTGACCTGAGCTCTAGGGCCATGC
This sequence comes from Oncorhynchus tshawytscha, assembly GCF_018296145.1. Classification (NCBI taxonomy): domain Eukaryota; kingdom Metazoa; phylum Chordata; class Actinopteri; order Salmoniformes; family Salmonidae; genus Oncorhynchus; species Oncorhynchus tshawytscha. The sequence continues at coordinate 293,161 of NW_024609799.1, forward strand.
CTCAGGACTCCTGGCTGTCCCTCCCCCTGACCTGAGCTCTAGGAGATCAGGGCCTAAAATGTATTTCAATTGACTGATCTCCTTATATGAACTGTGACTCAAATCGTTTAAATTGTTGCATGTAACTTTTATATTTGTGTTCAGTATATAAAGTTGATTGAGAGAGATGAGAGATGGAGAGAGAAAGAGATGGAGCGAGAGAGAGAGAGATGGAGCGAGAGAGAGAGAGATGGAGCGAGAGAGAGAGATGGAGCGAGAGAGAGATGGAGCGAGAGAGAGACGGAGCGAGAGAGAGACGGTCCCCTCCCCTGAGAGAGACGGAGCGAGAGAGAGACGGAGCGAGAGAGAGACGGAGAGAGAGAGAGACGGAGCGAGAGAGAGACGGAGCGAGAGAGAGACGGAGCGAGAGAGAGACGGAGAAAGAGAGAGACGGAGCGAGAGAGAGACGGAGCGAGAGAGAGACAGAGAGAGAGAGACGGAGAGAGAGAGACGGAGCGTCCCTCCCCTGACTTTATATTTGTTTCAGTAGAGAGAGAGAGAGAGAGAGAGACGGAGAGAGAGAGAGACGATTGAGAGAGAGAGAGAGACGGAGAGAGAGAGAGAGAGACGGAGAGAGAGAGAGACGGAGAGAGAGAGAGACAGAGAGAGAGAGAGACGGAGAGAGAGAGAGAGAGAGAGAGACGGAGCGAGAGAGAGAGAGAGACGGAGAGAGAGAGAGACGGAGCGAGAGAGAGACGGAGCGAGAGAGAGACAGAGAGAGAGAGAGACGAGGAGAGAGAGAGAGAGAGAGAGAGACGGAGCGAGAGAGAGAGAGAGACGAGAGAGAGAGAGAGAGACGGAGAGAGACGGAGCGAGACGAGAGAGAGACGAGAGAGAGACGGAGCGAGACGGAGAGACGAGCGAGAGAGAGACGGAGCGAGAGAGAGAGAGAGACAGAGCGAGAGAGAGAGACAGAGCGAGAGAGAGAGAGAGAGAGAGCGACAGAGCGAGAGAGAGAGACGGAGCGAGAGAGAGAGAGAGACGAGAGAGACGGAGAGAGAAAGACGGAGCGAGAGAGAGCGGAGCGAGAGAGAGAGAGAGAGACGGAGCGAGAGAGAGAGCGAGAGAGAGAGAGAGACGGAGCAAGAGAGAGACAGAGCGAGACAGAGAGAGAGAGAGAGAGCAGAGAGAGAGAGACAGAGCGAGAGAGAGAGACAGAGAGAGAGAGAGAGAGACAGAGAGAGAGAGAGAGACGGAGCGAGAGAGAGAGACGGAGCGAGAGAGAGAGAGACGGAGCGAGAGAGAGAGAGACGGAGCGAGAGAGAGAGAGACGGAGCAGAGAGAGAGAGAGACGGAGCGAGAGAGAGAGAGACGGAGCGAGAGAGAGAGAGACAGAGAGAGAGAGAGAGAGACGGAGCGAGAGAGAGACGGAGCGAGAGAGACGGAGCGAGAGAGAGACGGAGCGAGAGAGAGAGCGAGAGAGAGACGGAGCGAGAGAGAGACGGAGCGAGAGAGAGACGGAGCGAGAGAGAGACGGAGCGAGAGAGAGACGGAGCGAGAGAGAGACGGAGCGAGAGAGAGAGAGACGGAGCGAGAGAGAGACGGAGCGAGAGAGAGACGATACTCACACAGGTAGAAGGGTAGTTGGGGGTCCTGCAGGTGGCTCTTCACAAAGTGCCTCAGAGCAGCAACTGGACGGACAGTTGAAAACCACCTGGTTATTCCATCACATCTCTATGGTTCCAGTGTGATTATAATGGTTATTCCATCACATCTCTATGGTTCCAGTGTGATTCTAATGGTTATTCCATCACATCTCTATGGTTCCAGTGTGATTCTAATGTCAGATAGATATCAACTACCGGTCTTTAGAGTCAACACATAGTTACTAATACAAGGAGACAGAAGGGGATAGAGGAAGAGAGAGATCTACCTGTCTCTAGAGTCAACACATAGTTACTAATACAAGGAGACAGAAAGGGAGAGAGAAGAGAGAGAGAAAGAGAGAGAGAAAGAGAGAGATCTACCTGTCTCTAGAGTCAACACATAGTTACTAATACAAGGAGACAGAAAGGGGATAGAGGAAGAGAGAGAGAAAGAGAGAGATCTACCTGTCTCTAGAGTCAACACATAGTTACTAATACAAGGAGACAGAAAGGGAGAGAGGAAGAGAGAGAGAAAGAGAGAGGGAGAGATCTACCTGTCTCTAGAGTCAACACATAGTTACTAATACAAGGAGACAGAAAGGGAGAGAGGAAGAGAGAGAGAAGAGAGAGAGATCTACCTGTCTCTAGAGTCAACACATAGTTACTAATACAAGGAGACAGAAAGGGAGAGAGGAAGAGAGAGAGAAAGAGAGAGGGAGAGATCTACCTGTCTCTAGAGGTCTGAAGAATCCCTGTAGAACACATCTGTCAGGGAACTGGACCCTCAGAACTACCTGGACACACACATACACACACACACACATTATTATATTGCTAATGTTACTGTAGTAACAGATTTAGGATCACTATTGGCATCCACCTCCAGGTTAGTGGTCGATTCCATGTAAATGTAGGAGAAATTCAAGGGTACACACACACGGGCGAACACACATTCACCCACACAACTCACTCGGGGGTATCTGTCCATCTTATCCTTCATCTGAGATTCTCTCAGAGCTTTAGTCATCAGAGGAGCCTCCTCTAGTACCCTCCTAAAGGGAGAGAGGAGAGAGAGAGGGGAGAGGGAGAGGGGGGAGAGGTGAGAGAAGGGTGAGGAGAGAGAGGTGAGAAGAGAGATGGGAGAGAGGAGAGGAGAGAGATGGGAGAGGGAGAGAGAAAGAGAGGAGAGAGAGGAGAGGGAGAGAGAAAGAGAGAGAGGAGAGAGCAAGAGAGATGATTTACAGTTGACTTTTTTTGTGTGTGTGTGTGTGTGTGTGTGTGTGTGTGTGTGTGTGTGTGTGTGTGTGTGTGTGTGTGTGTGTTAGATCACTGTGGTCAACGTAATTCTAGCCTTGATAATCTGTGTGGTGTCACACAGAGAACGGGGGAGGCAGACATCTCTTTTGAAGAAGACATCATAAAGAACCAATCAGGCGCACGCACATACCACACAGCAACGTTTCCCAGCATTCCCCACAGTCTCTCCCCAAAGCGTCTAATTAAGTCATTGGCATACTGTAATTTGAGTATATATATAAACCCATATAGAAGTTCCCTAACTGACTGCTTTCAGACCTTAACCATTAGAAGGTCAAAACTGACCCCAGATCTGCTCTTCTTACGTTTGTTTATACATGACATTGGGTTATCCTAACTCACCAAATCCAGGATGTCAAAACTGACCCCAGATCTGCTCATGACACGTAGCCAAGCCGTTAAGAGCATTGGGCCAGTAGTAACCGAAAGGTCGCTGGTTTGAATCCCCAAACAGCCTAGATAAGAACATCTGTCAATGTGCCTTTGAGCAAAGCACTTAACCCTCGTCGCTCCTATAAGTCTCTCTGGATCAGAGTGTCTGCTAAATGACTCACTAACTGTAAGTCTCTCTGGATCAGAGTGTCTGCTAAATGACTCACTAACTGTAAGTCTCTCTGGATCAGAGTGTCTGCTAAATGACTCACTAACTGTAAGTCTCTCTGGGAGAGTGTCTGGAGAAAGACTCACTAAACTGTAAGTCTCTCTGGATCAGAGTGTCTGCTAAATGACTCACTAACTGTAAGTCTCTCTGGATCAGAGTGTCTGCTAAATGACTCACTAACTGTAAGTCTCTCTGGATCAGAGTGTCTGCTAAATGACTCACTAACTGTAAGTCTCTCTGGATCAGAGTGTCTGCTAAATGACTTACTAACTGTAAGTCTCTCTGGATCAGAGTGTCTGCTAAATGACTCACTAACTGTAAGTGTCTCTGGATCAGAGCGTCTGCTAAATGACTCACTAACTGTAAGTCTCTCTGGATCAGAGTGTCTGCTAAATGACTCACTAACTGTAAGTCTCTCTGGATCAGAGTGTCTGCTAAATGACTCACTAACTGTAAGTCTCTCTGGATCAGAGTGTCTGCTAAATGACTCACTAACTGTAAGTCTCTCTGGATCAGAGTGTCTGCTAAATGACTCACTAACTGTAAGTCTCTCTGGATCAGAGTGTCTGCTAAATGACTCACTAACTGTAAGTCTCTATGGATCAGAGTGTCTGCTAAATGACTCACTAACTGTAAGTCTCTCTGGATCAGAGTGTCTGCTAAATGACTCACTAACTGTAAGTCTCTCTGGATCAGAGTGTCTGCTAAATGACTCACTAACTAAGTCTCTGGATCAGAGTGTCTGCTAAATGACTCACTAACTGTAAGTCTCTCTGGATCAGTGTCTGCTAAATGACTCACTAACTAAGTCTCTGGATCAGAGTGTCTGCTAAATGACTCACTAACTGTAAGTCTCTCTGGATCAGAGTGTCTGCTAAATGACTCACCAACTGTAAGTCTCTCTGGATCAGTGTCTGCTAAATGACTCACTAACTGTAAGTCTCTGGATCAGAGTGTCTGCTAAATGACTCACTAACTGTAAGTCTCTCTGGATCAGAGTGTCTGCTAAATGACTCACTAACTGTAAGTCTCTCTGGATCAGAGTGTCTGCTAAATGACTCACTAACTGTAAGTCTCTCTGGATCAGAGTGTCTGCTAAATGACTCACTAACTGTAAGTCTCTCTGGATCAGAGTGTCTGCTAAATGACTCACTAACTGTAAGTCTCTCTGGATCAGAGTGTCTGCTAAATGACTCACTAACTGTAAGTCTCTCTGGATCAGAGTGTCTGCTAAATGACTCACTAACTGTAAGTCTCTCTGGATCAGAGTGTCTGCTAAATGACTTACTAACTGTAAGTGTCTCTGGATCAGAGCGTCTGCTAAATGACTCACTAACTGTAAGTCTCTCTGGATCAGAGTGTCTGCTAAATGACTCACTAACTGTAAGTCTCTCTGGATCAGAGTGTCTGCTAAATGACTCACTAACTGTAAGTCTCTCTGGATCAGAGTGTCTGCTAAATGACTGTCTCTCCTCTCCTCTTCCTCTCTCTCAGTCTCTCCTCTCCTCTTCCTCTCTCTCAGTCTCTCCTCTCCCTCTTCCTCTCTCTGTCTCTCCTCTCCTCTTCCTCTCTCAGTCTCTCCTCTCTTCTCTCTCTCAGTCTCTCCTCCCCTCTTCCTCTCTCTCAGTCTCTCCTCCCCTCTTCCTCTCTCTCAGTCTCTCCTCCCCTCTTCCTCTCTCTCAGTCTCTCCTCCCCTCTTCCTCTCTCTGTCTCTCCTCTCTGTCTCTCCTCCTCTCTTCCTCTCTCAGTCTCTCCTCCCCTCTTCTCTCTCAGTCTCTCTCCTCCCCTCTTCCTCTCTCTCAGTCTCTCCTCTCTCTGTCTCTCCTCCCCCTCTTCCTCTCTCAGTCTCTCCTCCCCTCTTCCTCTCTCTCAGTCTCTCCTCCCCTCTTCCTCTCTCAGTCTCTCCTCCCCTCTTCCTCTCTCAGTCTCTCCTCCCCTCTTCCTCTCTCAGTCTCTCCTCCCCTCTCCCTCTCTCTGTCTCTCCTCTCTCAGTCTCTCCTCCCCTCTTCCTCTCTCAGTCTCTCCTCCCTCTTCCTCTCTCTCAGTCTCTCCTCCCCTCTTCCTCTCTCTTGTCTCTCCTCTCCTCTCTGTCTCTCCTCCCCTCTTCCTCTCTCTGTCTCTCCTCTCTCTGTCTCTCCTCCCCTCTTCCTCTCTCTCAGTCTCTCCTCCCCTCTTCCTCTCTCAGTCTCTCCTCCCCTCTTCCTCTCTCTCAGTCTCTCCTCTCTGTCTCTCCTCCCCTCTTCCTCTCTCTGTCTCTCCTCCCCTCTTCCTCTCTCTGTCTCTCCTCCCCTCTTCCTCTCTCAGTCTCTCCTCCCCTCTTCCTCTCTCTGTCTCTCCTCCCCTCTTCCTCTCTCTGTCTCTCCTCTCCTCTCCTCTCCTCTGTCTCTCTCTCCTCTCTCTCAGTCTCTCCTCTTTCTCAGTCTCTCCTCTCCTCTCTGTCTCTCCTCTCCTCTTCCTCTCTCTCAGTCTCTCAGTCTCTCCTCTCCTCTCTCTGTCTCTCTGTCTCTCTCTCCTCTCCTCTCTTCTCTCCTCAGTTCCACCTCTCCTCTTCCTCTCTCTGTCTCTCCTCTTCCTCTCTGTCTCTCCTCTCCTCTTCCTCTCTCAGTCTCTCCTCTCCTCTTCCCCTCTCTCTGTCTCAGTCTCTCCTCTTTCAGTCTCTCCTCTTCCCCTCTCTCTGTCTCAGTCTCTCCTCTTCCTCTCCTCTCTCCTCAGTCCCACCTCTCACTCTTCAGCTGAGCGAAGCGTTTGCGGATGTCGTCCACAGTCACCTCAAAGAACTCGTCTGGCAAGTCCTGTTCGTTGCCGTAGCGATGCGCCCCAGAGTCCATGTGGTAGATCAGGGGTTCCCTGTCCACCGGCTGTCGAGGAGACAGAGAGAGGTGAGGCTTCTCAACGGCTGCAGACATGACAACAGTAGAAATGTGTATCTGTCTGACTAGGTTTCTACATAAACAATAGGGGAGACTCTCAACAGGCCTCTGAGTAAAAGACTGGGATTTCTCCATGGAAGTGTTTCGTTCATGACATGGTCCGTTCAGCCCATCAGAACAACATCAACCCCCATCAACGGTACCTGCAGAACCTCCTCTACCACGGCCCAGTCATCCTGTTTGGCACTGGCTTGGCGCTGAGAGATAGAAACAGAACATCTAGAACATACCATCTATCATTCATGTATCTATTCACATAGATCAACAGAGTACATTGAGAAGACGTTGGGTTGGACCTACAGGTCTCACCTTGGCGTTGTTGGGTTTAGATTTCTTGGCTTTGGGCGGCCCGCCAACCATTGATGGTGGTGATGATGATGATGCTCCTACACCGCTCACCCCCGGCCCCCCCAGCCTCTGACCCCCTCCAGAGAAAGGGATGAAGGGAGCGGAGGGAGGAGAGGAAGAGGAGGAAGGATGGACAGCGCACTGACCAGATGGTCCTGCCCTCTCTCCATCCCCCTCTTCCTCCCTCTTCACTCCCCCGAAGGGACTGCTTTTAGGCCGCACCGCAATTTGGGAGTTTGTAACCACTTCCGCTTCCTGTTTGCCAGGAAGTGTGCTGCCAGCAGCCGAGGGGACGTGGACGGGGGCATCCGCAGTCTCAACCGGCCTGTCAGGGCTCTCCTTTTTGATTGAAGGCAGCGCTGCGCGCTCTGGTTGTGAGGGAGGCAGTCCGACGGGGGGTAAAGGGCGGGGCTTGGTTTCCTTGGCGACGGGATCTGTCGCCGTGGAAGCCGCCTCCATGCCGTCATCGTCTCCGTTGCCTGGCGATTTGGTCTTCTTCAGTAAAAACCTGTAGAACGGCAGAGAGGAACGACATCATCTACATACTCATCACCACCACCCTTCCCAATCAGTGGCAGTGCATTAATGTCTGCTGTAATGGTGAGGATATGTTGAGGATATGTTGAGGATATGTTGTGGATATGTTGAGGATATGTTGAGGATATGTTGAGGATATGTTGAGGATATGTTGAGGATATGTTGAGGATATGTTGAGGATATGTTGAGGATATGTTGTGGATATGTTGAGGATATGTTGAGGATATGTTGAGGATATGTTGTGGATATGTTGAGGATATGTTGTGGATATGTTGAGGATATGTTGAGGATATGTTGTGGATATGTTGAGGATATGTTGAGGACATGTTGAGGATATGTTGAGGATATGTTGTGGATATGTTGAGGATATGTTGAGGACATGTTGAGGACATGTTGTGGATATGTTGAGGACATGTTCTGGACATGTTGTGGATATGTTGTGGATATGTTGAGGATATGTTGAGGATATGTTGTGGATATGTTGTGGATATGTTGTGGATATGTTGTGGATATGTTGTGGATATGTTGTGGATATGTTGTGGATATGTTGTGGATATGTTGTGGATATGTTGAGGATATGTTGTGGATATGTTGTGGATATGTTGTGGATATGTTGTGGATATGTTGTGGATATGTTGAGGAGGAACCAACCTGACTATGGCACTTCCTCCTGTGAGTCCCAGAGACTTCAGACTGGCCTTCTTTAGAGCTGCCTCACCACTCACCTAAACACACCCCTCCAGTATCAATGTCCTCATTACACTCTGATCAACACCCCCCCCCCCCCGTGTCAGTGTCCTCATTACACTCTGATCAACACCCCCATATCAGTGTCCTCATTATACTCTGATCAACACCCCCCGTATCAATGTCCCCATTACACTCTGATAAACCCCCCTGTATCAATGTCCTCATTACACTCTGATCAACACCCCCCCCCCATATCAGTGTCCTCATCACACTCTGATCAACACCCCACCCCTCCGTATCAATGTCCTCATCACACTCTGATCAACACCCCACCCCCCCGTATCAATGTCCTCATCACACTCTGATCAACACACACAGACAGATGGAGAGAGAGAAGGAGATACCATACCTCATCTCTCATGTAAACACAGACAGGAGTGGAACCTGATTCAGACAACTCAGATGCTCTGTAGAGAAGAAGAGAGAGAGGAGGAGGAGAGAGAAGAAGAGAGAGAGGAGGAGGAGAGAGAAGAAGAGTGAGAGGAGGAGGAGAGAGAAGAAGAGTGAGAGGAGGAGGAGAGAGAACAAAATAGGGATTCTGTGATTCAAAACAAACACACACCTGGGTGGTCTCACCTGTCTGGTGTTAAGTGAGTCTACGTGTGAGCAACTGTGTTTGTGTGGTGTGTGGTGTGTGTGTGTGGTGTGTGTGTGTGGTGTGTGTGTGCGGTGTGTGTGTGCGGTGTGTGTGTGTGTGTGTGTGTGTGTTTGGTGTGTGTGTTTGGTGTGTGTGTGTCTCCATTAAAAACCACTGAACCATAACTGTATCAATGCAGGTCGTCTCCTAAACACAGTAACTTCTCCCTGGCTTGTTGTTCCCCCAGATTCCCGGGCGGACCGGAGCCGACATTCATTCTGGAAGCTTCCGTGGCAAAGATTTATTGATGATGTCATCACAGAGAAGAGGAAAGGGGTGACGGACAGACAGCTGGTCTCAAAGAGAGTAGGGCCCTAGTAAATGATGATGTCATCACAGAGAAGACGAAAGGGGTGACGGACAGACAGCTGGTCTCACAGAGAGTAGGGCCCTAGTAAATGATGATGTCATCACAGAGAAGACGAAAGGGGTGACGGACAGACAGCTGGTCTCACAGAGAGTAGGGCCCTAGTAAATGATGATGTCATCACAGAGAAGACGAAAGGGGTGACGGACAGACAGCTGGTCTCACAGAGAGTAGGGCCCAAGTAAATGATGATGTCATCACAGAGAAGACGAAAGGGGTGACGGACAGACAGCTGGTCTCACAGAGAGTAGGGCCCAAGTAAATGATGATGTCATCACAGAGAGTAGGGCCCAAGTAAATGATGATGTCATCACAGAGAAGACGAAAGGGGTGACGGACAGACAGCTGGTCTCACAGAGAGTAGGGCCCTAGTAAATGATGATGTCATCACAGAGAAGACGAAAGGGGTGACGGACAGACAGCTGGTCTCAAAGAGAGTAGGGCCCAAGTAAATGATGATGTCATCAAAGAGAGTAGGGCCCAAGTAAATGATGATGTCATCACAGAGAAGACGAAAGGGGTGACGGACAGACAGCTGGTCTCACAGAGAGTAGGGCCCTAGTAAATGATGATGTCATCACAGAGAAGACGAAAGGGGTGACGGACAGACAGCTGGTCTCACAGAGAGTAGGGCCCTAGTAAATGATGATGTCATCACAGAAAGTAGGGCCCTAGTAAATGATGATGTCATCACAGAGAGTAGGGCCCTAGTAAATGATGATGTCATCACAGAGAGTAAATGTCATTTATTTGCGTAATTCCGTTGACTTTCTTTCCTAAATTCTGTTTTCTCCGCGTTGCTTTTCCAGGTTTCCGATTTCAAAAACAACTACGTTGGATGTTCAGTCCACAACGAGGCTTAAACCACATCAGAAGACCACTTTTAAGGTCTGGGGAAAATAGAAGAAATGTAGATTTTTGGGTGTAGTTACCCTTTAATGTCAGTGATCACCAGGAAGAGACCGCTGTCCACTACACTAAGAGACCGCTGTCCACTACACTAAGAGACCGCTGTCCACTACACTAAGAGACCGCTGTCCACTACACTAAGAGACCGCTGTCCACTACACTGAGAGACCGCTGTCCACTACACTAAGAGACCGCTGTCCACTACACTAAGAGACCGCTGTCCACTACACTAAGAGACCGCTGTCCACTACACTGAGAGACCGCTGTCCACTACACTGAGAGACCGCTGTCCACTACACTAAGAGACCGCTGTCCACTACACTAAGAGACCGCTGTCCACTACACTGAGAGACCCTGTCCACTACACTAAGAGACCGCTGTCCACTACACTAAGAGACCGCTGTCCACTACACTAAGAGACCGCTGTCCACTACACTAAGTGACCGCTGTCCACTACACTGAGAGACCCCTGTCCACTACACTGAGAGACCGCTGTCCACTACACTGAGAGACCGCTGTCCACTACACTAAGAGACCGCTGTCCACTACACTAAGAGACCGCTGTCCACTACACTGAGAGACCGCTGTCCACTACACTGAGAGACCGCTGTCCACTACACTGAGAGACCGCTGTCCACTACACTAAGAGACCGCTGTCCACTACACTAAGAGACCGCTGTCCACTACACTGAGAGACCCCTGTCCACTACACTGAGAGACCGCTGTCCACTACACTGAGAGACCGCTGTCCACTACACTGAGAGACCGCTGTCCACTACACTGAGAGACCGCTGTCCACTACACTGAGAGACCGCTGTCCACTACACTGAGAGACCGCTGTCCACTACACTGAGAGACCGCTGTCCACTACACTGAGAGACCGCTGTCCACTACACTAAGAGACCGCTGTCCACTACACTACACTAAGAGACCGTTGTCCACTACACTAAGAGACCGCTGTCCACTACACTAAGAGACCGCTGTCCACTACACTAAGAGACCGCTGTCCACTACACTACAAGAGACCGCTGTCCACTACACTAAGAGACCGCTGTCCACTACACTAAGAGACCGCTGTCCACTACACTAAGAGACCGCTGTCCACTACACTAAGAGACCGCTGTCCACTACACTAAGAGACCGCTGTCCACTACACTAAGAGACCGCTGTCCACTACACTAAGAGACCGCTGTCCACTACACTAAGAGACCGTTGTCCACTACACTAAAAGACCGAGACACCGAGAGACCGCTGTCCACTACACTAAGAGACCGCTGTCCACTACACCAAGAGACCGCTGTCCACTACACTAAGAGACCGCTGTCCACTACACTAAGAGACCGCTGTCCACTACACTAAGAGACCGCTGTCCACTACACTAAGAGACCGCTGTCCACTACACTAAGAGACCGCTGTCCACTACACTAAGAGACCGCTGTCCACTACACTGAGAGACCGCTGTCCACTACACTGAGAGACCGCTGTCCACTACACTGAGAGACCGCTGTCCACTACACTAAGAGACCGCTGTCCACTACACTAAGAGACCGCTGTCCACTACACTAAGAGACCGCTGTCCACTACACTAAGAGACCGTTGTCCACTACACTAAGAGACCGCTGTCCACTACACTAAGAGACCGCTGTCCACTACACTAAGAGACCGCTGTCCACTACACTAAGAGACCGCTGTCCACTACACTAAGAGACCGCTGTCCACTACACTAAGAGACCGCTGTCCACTACACTAAGAGACCGCTGTCCACTACACTAAGAGACCGCTGTCCACTACACTAAGAGACCGCTGTCCACTACACTAAGAGACCGCTGTCCACTACACTAAGAGACCGCTGTCCACTACACTAAGAGACCGCTGTCCACTACACTAAGAGACCGCTGTCCACTACACTAAGAGACCGCTGTCCACTACACTAAGAGACCGCTGTCCACTACACTAAGAGACCGCTGTCCACTACACTAAGAGACCGCTGTCCACTACACTAAGAGACCGCTGTCCACTACACTAAGAGACCGCTGTCCACTACACTAAGAGACCGCTGTCCACTACACTAAGAGACCGCTGTCCACTACACTAAGAGACCGCTGTCCACTACACTAAGAGACCGCTGTCCACTACACGGCCATGGTGCTTGCCTATTGAGCAGCAAGAGGAACTGGCCCTCCCTACCTTCAGGCTGTGCTCAAACCCTACACCCCAACCCCAGCACTCCGTTCTGCCACCTCTGGTCTCCTCCACCCCTACAGGAGGGCAGCTCAGTCCAAGCTCTTCTCTGTCCTCGCACCCCAATGGTGGAACCAGCTTCCCAGCTGTGACAGAGTCTTACTTTAACTGTGATGTGGTTGTCCCACCTAGCGATCATAAGATGAATATACAAACTAAGTCACTCTGGATAATTACTGAAATGTAAAATGTTTGGTTAGTGATGTTTCTGTAGTGCTCATGTGATTGCAGAGTTTTGCTAAACAAACGGCCTCTGGATTGATGATATAATGACATCATTCTGCCAGGTACTTTGTGGTTAACACTTACAGTGCCTTGCGAAAGTATTCCGTCCCCTTGAATTTTGCGACCTTTTGCCACATTTCAGGCTTCAAACATAAAGATATAAAACTGTATTTTTTTGTGAAGAATCAACAACAAGTGGGACACAATCATGAAGTGGAACGACATTTATTGGATATTTCAAACTTTTTTAACAAATCAAAAACTGAAAAATTGGGCATGCAAAATTATTCAGCCCCCTTAAGTTAATACTTTGTAGCGCCACCTTTTGCTGCGATTACAGCTGTAAGTCGCTTGGGGTATGTCTCTATCAGTTTTGCACATCGAGAGACTGAATTTTTTTCCCATTCCTCCTTGCAAAACAGCTCGAGCTCAGTGAGGTTGGATGGAGAGCATTTGTGAACAGCAGTTTTCAGTTCTTTCCACAGATTCTCGATTGGATTCAGGTCTGGACTTTGACTTGGCCATTCTAACACCTGGATATGTTTATTTTTGAACCATTCCATTGTAGATTTTGCTTTATGCTTTGGATCATTGTCTTGTTGGAAGACAAATCTCCGTCCCAGTCTCAGGTCTTTTGCAGACTCCATCAGGTTTTCTTCCAGAATGGTCCTGTATTTGGCTCCATCCATCTTCCCATCAATTTTAACCATCTTCCCTGTCCCTGCTGAAGAAAAGCAGGCCCAAACCATGATGCTGCCACCACCATGTTTGACAGTGGGGATGGTGTGTTCAGGGTGATGACCTGTGTTGCTTTTACGCCAAACATAACGTTTTGCATTGTTGCCAAAAAGTTCAATTTTGGTTTCATCTGACCAGAGCACCTTCTTCCACATGTTTGGTGTGTCTCCCAGGTGGCTTGTGGCAAACTTTAAACAACACTTTTTATGGATATCTTTAAGAAATGGCTTTCTTCTTGCCACTCTTCCATAAAGGCCAGATTTGTGCAATATACGACTGATTGTTGTCCTATGGACAAAGTCTCCCACCTCAGCTGTAGATCTCTGCAGTTCATCCAGAGTGATCATGGGCCTCTTGGCTGCATCTCTGATCAGTCTTCTCCTTGTATGAGCTGAAAGTTTAGAGGGACGGCCAGGTCTTGGTAGATTTGCAGTGGTCTGATACTCCTTCCATTTCAATATTTTCGCTTGCACAGTGCTCCTTGGGATGTTTAAAGCTTGGGAAATCTTTTTCTATCCAAATCCGGCTTTAAACTTCTTCACAACAGTATCTCGGACCTGCTTGGTGTTCCTTGTTCTTCATGATGCTCTCTGCGCTTTTAACGGACCTCTGAGACTATCACAGTACAGGTGCATTTATACGGAGACTTGATTACACACAGGTGGATTGTATTTATCATCATTAGTCATTTAGGTCAACATTGGATCATTCAGAGATCCTCACTGAACTTCTGGAGAGAGTTTGCTGCACTGAAAGTAAAGGGGCTGAATAATTTTGCACGCCCAATTTTTCAGTTTTTGATTTGTTAAAAAAGTTTGAAATATACAATAAATGTCGTTCCACTTCATGATTGTGTCCCACTTGTTGTTGATTCTTCACAAAAAATACAGTTTTATATCTTTATGTTTGAAGCCTGAAATGTGGCAAAAGGTCGCAAAGTTCAAGGGGGCCGAATACTTTCGCAAGGCACTGTAAATGAGAAGGTTTGAGAAAACCTTCTTCTGATAGAGAAGGAAAGGCTATCATTAGCATCATCTCTATCAGAAAAAGGCTATCATTAGTCTCATCTCTATCAGAAAAAGGCTATCATTAGTCTCATCTCTATCAGAAAAAGGCTATCATTAGCATCATCGCTAACGGCCACACAACATGTAGAGACACACCACACACGCGCGCACACACACACACACACTTCGGTACTGTTTCAGAAAGTTTCAGGAAAATAGGAATCACTGATGTATTTTGTTAATGTCTTATGATAAACTTTGTCAAATTAATTAATGTTGTAATAAATTCTATACATTCAGTTGATTTCCTACTAAAGTCAATAACATTCTGTTTTAATGTCTGGATTCCATGATCCCTTCCCCAACGCTGATTTCATAGGGCCCTAAGAAAGATAGGGAGGGGCTAGGTAAAGATGTGGGATTAGGGAGGAAGGGAGGGGCTAGGTAAGAATGTGGGATTAGGGAGGAAGGGAGGGGCTAGGTAAGGATGTGGGATTAGGGAGGGGCTAGGTAAGGATGTGGGATTAGGGAGGAAGGAGAGTCTAGGTAAGGATGTGGGATTAGGGAGGAAGGAGGGGCTGGGATTAGGGAGGATGTGGGATTAGGGATGATGTGGGATTAGGGAGGGGGCTAGGTAAGGATTTGGGATTAGGGAGGAAGGGAGGGGTTAGTTAAGGATGTGGGATTAGGGAGGAAGGGAGGGGCTAGGTAAGGATTTGGGATTAGGGAGGAAGGGAGCGGCTAGGTAAGGATGTGGGATTAGGGGGGAGGAAGGGAGGGGCTAGGTAAGGATGTGGGATTAGGGAGGAAGGGAGGGGCTAGTTAAGGATGTGGGATTAGGGAGGAAGGGGGGGGCTAGGTAAGGATGTGGGATTAGGGAGGAAGGGAGGGGCTAGGTAAGGATGTGGGATTAGGGAGGAAGGGAGGGGCTAGGTAAGGATGTGGGATTAGGGAGGAAGGGAGGGGCTAGGTAAGGATGTGGGATTAGGGAGGAAGGAAGGGGCTAGGTAAGGATTTGGGATTAGGGAGGAAGGGAGGGGCTAGGTAAGGATGTGGGATTAGGGAGGAAGGGAGGGGCTAGGTAAGGATTTGGGATTAGGGAGGAAGGGAGGGGCTAGGTAAGGATTTGGGATTAGGGAGGAAGGGAGGGGCTAGGTAAGGATTTGGGATTAGGGTGGAAGGGAGGGGCTAGGTAAGGATTTGGGATTAGGGAGGAAGGGAGGGGCTAGGTAAGGATTTGGGATTAGGGAGGGACTAGGTAAGGATTTGGGATTAGGGAGGAGCTAGGTAAGGATTTGGGATTAGGGAGGAAGGGAGGGGCTATGTAAGGATTTGGGATTAGGGAGGAGCTAGGTAAGGATTTGGGATTAGGGAGGAGCTAGGTAAGGATTTGGGATTAGGGAGGAAGGGGCTAGGTAAGGATTTGGGATTAGGGAGGAAGGGAGGGGCTAGGTAAGGATTTGGGATTAGGGAGGAAGGGGGGTGAAGGGGCTGCCAAAAGCAGGGCAAAGATTGAGCTCCTAAAGACACCATGTAGAGTAGAGAGAGTAAAGAGAGGCTGGGGAGAGAGTAGAGAGAGGATAGAGAGAGAGAGAGTAGAGAGAGAGTAGAGAGCGGCTGGAGAGAGTAAAGAGAGAGTAGAGAGCGGCTGGAGAGAGTAGAGAGCGGCTGGAGAGAGTAGAGAGCGGCTGGAGAGAGTAGAGATTTGGGATTAGGGAGGAAGAGAGCTAGAGAGCGGCTGGAAAGATTAGAGAGCGGAAGGGGAGAGAGTAGAGATTTGGGCTGGAGAGAGAGTAGAGAGCGGCTGGAGAGAGATTTAGAGAGGGCTGGAGGGAGAGAGATTAGAGAGCGGCTGGGATTAGAGAGTAGAGAGCGGCTAGGGAGAGAGATTAGAGAGCGGCTGGAGAGAGCTAGAGAGCGGCTGGAGAGAGTAGAGAGCGGCTGGAGAGAGTAGAGAGCGGCTGGAGAGAGAGCTAGAGAGCGGCTGGGAGAGAGTAGAGAGCTAGTAGAGAGCGGCTGGAGAGAGTAGGGAGCGGCTGGAGAGAGAGTAGAGAGCGGCTGGGAGAGAGAGTAGAGAGCGGCTGGAGAGAGTAAAGAGAGAGTAGAGAGCGGCTGGGAGAGAGTAGAGAGCGGCTGGAGAGAGAGAGGCGGCTAGAGAGCGGCTAGGGGAGAGAGTAGAGAGAGCTGGAGAGAGAGTAGAGAGCGGCTGGAAGAGAGTAGAGAGCGGCTGGAGAGAGAGTAGAGAGCGGCTGGGAGAGAGAGTAGAGAGCGGCTGGGAGAGAGAGTAGAGAGCGGCTGGGAGAGAGAGAGCGGCTGGAGAGAGTAGAGAGCGGCTGGAGAGAGAGTAGAGAGCGGCTGGAGAGAGTAGAGAGCGGCTGGAGAGAGAGTAGAGAGCGGCTGGGAGAGAGTAGAGAGCGGCTGGAGAGAGAGTAGAGAGCGGCTGGAGAGAGAGTAGAGAGCGGCTGGAGAGAGAGTAGAGAGCGGCTGGAGAGAGAGTAGAGAGCGGCTGGAGAGAGAGTAGAGAGCGGCTGGAGAGAGTAGAGAGCGGCTGAGAGAGAGTAGAGAGCGGCTGGAGAGAGAGAGAGCGGCTGGAGAGAGAGTAGAGAGCGGCTGGAGAGAGTAGAGAGCGGCTGGAGAGAGTAGAGAGCGGCTGGAGAGAGAGTAGAGAGCGGCTGGAGAGAGAGTAGAGAGCTGGAGAGAGTAGAGAGGAGAGAGAGTAGAGAGCGGCTGGAGAGAGTAGAGAGCGGCTGGAGAGAGAGTAGAGAGCGGCTGGAGAGAGAGTAGAGAGCGGCTGGAGAGAGTAGAGAGCGGCTGGAGAGAGTAGAGAGCGGCTGGAGAGAGTAGAGAGCGGCTGGGGGAGAGAGTAGAGAGCGGCTGGGGAGAGAGTAGAGAGCGGCAGGGGAGAGAGTAGAGAGCGGCTGAGAGAGTAGAGAGCGGCTGGGGAGAGAGTAGAGAGCGGCTGGAGAGAGAGTAGAGAGCGGCTGGGGAGAGAGTAGAGAGCAGCTGGAGAGAGAGTAGAGAGCGGCTGGAGAGAGTAGAGAGCGGCTGGGAGAGAGAGTAGAGAGCGGAGAGGGGAGAGAGAGTAGAGAGCAGCTGGAGAGAGAGTAGAGAGCGGCTGGGGAGAGAGTAGAGAGCTGGAGAGAGAGAGAGCGGCTGGGAGAGAGTAGAGAGCAGCTGGAGAGAGAGTAGAGAGCGGCTGGAGAGAGAGTAGAGAGCGGCTGGCTGGAGAGTAGAGGCTGGAGAGAGAGTAGAGAGCGGCTGGAGAGAGTAGAGAGCGGCTGGAGAGAGTAGAGAGCGGCTGGAGAGAGAGTAGAGAGCGGCTGGAGAGAGAGAGAGAGTAGAGAGCGGCTGGAGAGAGTAGAGAGCGGCTGGAGAGAGGAGAGAGAGTAGAGAGCGGCTAGAGAGAGTAGAGAGCGGCTGGGGAGAGAGTAGAGAGCGGCTGGGAGAGAGTAGAGAGCGGCTGGAGAGAGTAGAGAGCGGGCTGGAGAGAGAGAGAGGCTGGAGAGAGAGTAGAGAGCGGCTGGAGAGAGTAGAGAGCGGCTGGAGAGAGTAGAGAGCGGCTAGAGAGAGTAGAGAGCGGCTGGAGAGAGTAGAGAGAGAGAGCGGCTGGAGAGAGTAGAGAGCGGCTGGAGAGAGTAGAGAGCGGCTGGAGAGAGAGTAGAGAGCGGCTGAGAGAGAGAGCTGGAGAGAGAGTAGAGAGCGGCTGGAGAGAGTAGAGAGCGGCTGGAGAGAGAGTAGAGAGCGGCTGGAGAGAGTAGAGAGCGGCTGGAGAGAGAGAGTAGAGAGCGGCTGGAGAGAGAGCTAGAGAGCGGCTGGAGAGAGTAGAGAGCGGCTGGGAGAGAGTAGAGAGCGGCTGGAGAGAGTAGAGAGCGGCTGGAGAGAGTAGAGAGCGGCTGGAGAGAGTAGAGAGCGGCTGGCTGGAGAGAGTAGAGAGCGGCTGGAGAGAGTAGAGAGCGGCTGGGGAGAGAGAGCGGCTGGGGAGAGAGTAGAGAGCGGCTGGAGAGAGTAGAGAGCGGCTGGGAGAGAGTAGAGAGCGGCTGGAGAGAGAGTAGAGAGCGGCTGGGGAGAGAGTAGAGAGCGGCTGAGAGAGAGTAGAGAGCGGCTGGAGAGAGTAGAGAGTGGCTGGAGAGAGAGAGAGTAGAGAGCGGCTGGGGAGAGTAGAGAGCGGCTGGGGAGAGAGTAGAGAGCGGCTGGAGAGAGAGTAGAGAGCGGCTGGGGAGAGAGAGAGCGGCTGGAGAGAGTAGAGAGCGGCTGGAGAGAGTAGAGAGCGGCTGGAGAGAGTAGAGAGCGGCTGGAGAGAGAGTAGAGAGCGGCTGGAGAGAGTAGAGAGCGGCTGGGAGAGAGTAGAGAGCGGCTGGAGAGAGAGTAGAGAGCGGCTGGAGAGAGAGTAGAGAGAGCTGGAGGAGAGTAGAGAGCGAGCTGAGAGAGTAGAGAGCGGCTGGAGAGAGTAGAGAGCGGCTGGAGAGAGAGTAGAGAGCGGCTGGAGAGAGAGAGCGGCTGGAGAGAGAGTAGAGAGCGGCTGGGAGAGTAGAGAGCGGCTGGAGAGAGTAGAGAGCGGCTGGGAGAGTAGAGAGCGGCTGGAGAGAGAGAGCGGCTGGAGAGAGAGAGAGCGGCTGGGGAGAGAGAGAGCGGCTGGAGAGAGTAGAGCGGCTGGAGAGAGTAGAGAGCGGCTGGAGAGAGTAGAGAGCGGCTGGAGAGAGTAGAGAGCGGCTGGAGAGAGAGTAGAGAGCGGCTGGGAGAGAGTAGAGAGCGGCTGGGAGAGAGTAGAGAGCGGCTGGGAGAGAGAGCGGCTGGAGAGAGAGAGCGGCTGGAGAGAGAGTAGAGAGCGGCTGGAGAGAGTAGAGAGCGGCTGGGGAGAGAGAGAGCGGCTAGAGAGAGTAGAGAGCGGCTGGGGAGAGTAGAGAGCGGCTGGGGAGAGAGTAGAGAGCGGCTGGAGAGAGTAGAGAGCGGCTGGGAGAGAGTAGAGAGCGGCTGGAGAGAGAGTAGAGAGCGGCTGGGGAGAGAGTAGAGAGCGGCTGGAGAGAGTAGAGAGCAGCTGGAGAGAGTAGAGAGAGCTGGAGAGAGTAGAGAGCGGCTGGAGAGAGAGAGAGAGCGGCTAGAGAGAGAGTAGAGAGCGGCTAGGGGAGAGAGTAGAGAGCGGCTGGGAGAGAGTAGAGAGCGGCTGGAGAGAGAGTAGAGAGCGGCTGGAGAGAGAGTAGAGAGCGGCTGGAGAGAGTAGAGAGCGGCTGGAGAGAGAGTAGAGAGCAGCTGGAGAGAGAGTAGAGAGCGGCTGGAGAGAGTAGAGAGCGGCTGGAGAGAGGGGAGAGAGTAGAGAGCGGCTGGGAGAGAGTAGAGAGCGGCTGGAGAGAGTAGAGAGCGGCTGGGAGAGAGTAGAGAGCGGCTGGGAGAGAGTAGAGAGCGGCTGGAGAGAGTAGAGAGCGGCTGGAGAGAGTAGAGAGCGGCTGGGAGAGAGTAGAGAGCGGCTGGGAGAGAGTAGAGCGGCTGGAGAGAGTAGAGAGCGGCTGGAGAGAGAGTAGAGAGCGGCTGGGAGAGAGTAGAGAGCGGCTGGGAGAGTAGAGAGAGCTGGAGAGAGAGCGGCTGGAGAGAGTAGAGAGCGGCTGGAGAGAGTAGAGAGCGGCTGGAGAGAGTAGAGCGGCTGGAGAGAGTAGAGAGCGGCTGGAGAGAGTAGAGAGCGGCTGGAGAGAGTAGAGCGGCTGGAGAGAGTAGAGCGGCTGGAGAGAGTAGAGAGCGGCTGGAGAGAGTAGAGAGCGGCTGGAGAGAGTAGAGAGCGGCTGGAGAGAGTAGAGAGCGGCTGAGAGAGAGTAGAGAGCGGCTGGAGAGAGTAGAGAGCGGCTGGGGAGAGTAGAGAGCGGCTGGAGAGAGAGTAGAGAGCGGCTGGAGAGAGTAGAGAGCGGCTGGGGAGAGTAGAGAGCGGCTGGAGAGAGTAGAGAGCGGCTGGAGAGAGAGTAGAGAGCGGCTGGAGAGAGTAGAGAGCGGCTGGGGAGAGTAGAGAGCGGCTGGAGAGAGTAGAGAGCGGCTGGGGAGAGTAGAGAGCGGCTGAGAGAGAGTAGAGAGCAGCTGGAGAGAGAGTAGAGAGCGGCTGGAGAGAGAGTAGAGAGAGTAGAGAGCGGTTGGAGAGAGCTAGAGAGAGTAGAGAGCGGCTGGAGAGAGAGTAGAGAGCGGCTGGAGAGAGTAGAGAGCTGGGGAAGAGCTGGAAGAGAGTAGAGAGCCACTGGGGAGAGAGTAGAGAGCGGCTGGGGAGAGTAGAGAGCGGTTGGGGAGAGAGTAGAGAGAGTAGAGAGCGGCTGGGGAGAGTAGAGAGCGGTTGGGGAGAGAGTAGAGAGAGTAGAGAGCGGCTGGGGAGAGAGTAAAGAGAGTAGAGAGCGGCTGGGGAGAGAGTAGAGAGCGGCTGGGGAGAGTAGAGAGCGGTTGGGGAGAGTAAAGTAGAGAGTAGAGAGCGGCTGGGGAGAGAGTAGAGAGTAGAGAGCGGCTGGGGAGAGAGTAAAGAGAGTAGAGAGCGGCTGGGGGAGGAGAGAGTAGAGAGCGGCTGGGGAGAGAGTAGAGAGCGGCTGGGGGAGAGAGTTAGAGCGCGGCTGGAGAGAGTAGAGAGTGGCTAGAGAGAGTAGAGAGCGGCTGGAGAGAGTAGAGAGTAGAGAGCGGCTGGGGAGAGTAGAGAGCGGCTGGGGAGAGAGTAGAGAGCGGCTGGAGAGAGAGTAGAGAGAGTAGAGAGCGGTTGGGGAGAGTAGAGAGCGGTTGGGGAGAGTAGAGAGCGGCTGGAGAGAGTAGAGAGCGGCTGGAGAGAGTAGAGAGCGGCTGGAGAGAGTAGAGAGCGGCTGGAGAGAGAGTAGAGAGCAGCTGGAGAGAGAGTAGAGAGCGGCTGGAGAGAGAGTAGAGAGAGTAGAGAGCGGTTGGAGAGAGAGTAGAGAGAGTAGAGAGCGGCTGGAGAGAGTAGAGAGCGGCTGGAGAGAGTAGAGAGAGTAGAGAGCGGCTGGAGAGAGAGAGAGAGAGTAGAGAGCGGCTGAGAGAGAGAGTAGAGAGCGGCTGGAGAGGGGAGAGCGGCTAGAGAGCGGTTGGAGAGCGGTAGAGAGAGAGAGAGCGGCTGGAGAGAGAGTAGAGAGCGGCTGGAGAGAGTAGAGAGCGGCTGGGGAGAGAGTAGAGAGCGGCTGGAGAGAGAGAGAGAGAGTAGAGAGCGGCTGGAGAGAGTAGAGAGAGTAGAGAGCGGCTGGAGAGAGTAGAGAGCGGCTGGAGAGAGTAGAGAGCGGCTGGAGAGAGAGTAGAGAGAGTAGAGAGCGGTTGGAGAGAGTAGAGAGAGTAGAGAGCGGCTGGAGAGAGAGCTGGAGAGAGAGTAGAGAGCGGCTGGAGAGAGAGAGAGAGTAGAGAGCGGCTGAAGAGAGAGAGAGAGAGGCGGGGAGAGTAGAGAGCGGTAGAGAGAGTAGAGAGCGGCTGGAGAGAGAGTAGAGAGCGGCTGGAGAGAGAGTAGAGAGCGGCTGGAGAGAGAGTAGAGAGCGGCTGGGAGAGAGTAGAGAGCGGCTGGGAGAGAGTAGAGAGCGGCTGGAGAGAGAGTAGAGAGCGGCTGGGGAGAGAGTAGAGAGCGGCTGGAGAGTAGAGAGAGTAGAGAGCGGCTGGAGA
>NW_024609799.1:317500-335000 GCF_018296145.1 Oncorhynchus tshawytscha
GAACACACACACATCTAGGGAACACACACACATCTAGAGAACACACACACACCGCATCTAGAGAACACACACACACACACCGCATCTAGAGAACACACACACACACACCGCATCTAGGGAACACACACACATCTAGGGAACACACACACATCTAGGGAACACACACACATCTAGGGAACACACACACACTCATCTAGGGAACACACACACATCTAGAGAACACACACACACCGCATCTAGAGAACACACACACACACACCGCATCTAGAGAACACACACACACACACCGCATCTAGGGAACACACACACATCTAGGGAACACACACACATCTAGGGAACACACACACATCTAGGGAACACACACACACACACATACACACTCATCTAGGGAACACACACACTCATCTAGGGAACACACACACACATCTAGGGAACACACACACACCTAGGGAACACAAACACACACCTAGGGAACACACACACACACACCTAGGAACACACACACACACACCTAGGGAACACACACACACATCTAGGGAACACACACACACACATCTAGGAACACACACACACAACTAGGAACACACACACATCACAACACACACACACACTCATCTAGGAAACACACACACACTCATCTAGGGACACACACACACACATCTAGGTAACACACACACACACATAGGGAACACACACACACCTAGGGAACACACACACACATCTAGGGAACACACACACACATCTAGGGAACACACACACACATCTAGGGAAACACACACACACACACACACATCTAGGGAACACACACACACATCTAGGGAACACACACACACACACACACACACACATCTAGGGGACACACACACACACACACACACATCTAGGGAACACACACACACACACATCTAGGGAACACACACACATCTAGGGAACACACACACACACACACATCTAGGGAACACACACACACACACACACACATCTAGGGAACACACACACACACATCTAGGGAACACACACACACACATCTAGGGAACACACACACACACACATCTAGGGAACACACACACACATCTAGGGAACACACACACACACATCTAGGGAACACACACACATCTAGGAACACACACACACACACACACATCTAGGGAACACACACACACACATCTAGGGAACACACACACACACATCTAGGGAACACACACACACACACACACATCTAGGGAACACACACACACACACACATCTAGGGAACACACACACACAAACACACACACATCTAGGGAACACACACACACACAAACATCTAGGGAACACACACACACACACATCTAGGGAACACACACACACATCTAGGGAACACACACAGAGACAGAATTCCTATTCAGAGCTATTAGTCACCCAGAGAACTACAGCCATGATCACAGAGATGATTATCCTGAATACAGTTTATAACACAACACGGGCACAGCTTCAAACACTCCTCTACCTGCACTCCCCCTGACACACGGCCATGTTGTTACTGTTTACCAAGCAGGCTTTCATCGTCTGCCACATCTAGACTCCCTGTAACATGGAAATAATCCACAAAGACCTAACAACTTATTACATAAACACATTATTTCACCAAACACGTTCTGAGAGAAGGATCAGACATGAACCACATTCACACAGCTGTTAAATGCACTGTAACGTAAACAAACAGCAGATGTCAATCAATCCAACACATTTTATATATACGGCCATTTCTACATCAGCTGATGTCTCAAACGTGTTTATACAGAAACACAGCCTAAAACCCCAAACAGCAAGATGCAGATGTAGAAGCACGGTGGCTAGGAAGAACTCCCTAGAAAGGCAGGAACCTAGGAAGAGACCTAGAGAGGAACCAGGCCCTGAGGGGTCAGTCCTCTTCTGGCTGAACCTAGGAAGAGACCTAGAGAGGAACCAGGCCCTGAGGGGTCAGTCCTCTTCTGGCTGAACCTAGGAAGAGACCTAGAGAGGAACCAGGCCCTGAGGGGTCACTGGCTGAACCTAGGAAGAGACCTAGAGAGGAACCAGGCCCTGAGGGGTCAGTCCTCTTCTGGCTGAACCTAGGAAGAAACCTAGAGAGGAACCAGGCCCTGAGGGGTCAGTCCTTTTCTGGCTGGACCTAGGAAGAGACCTAGAGAGGAACCAGGCCCTGAGGGGTCAGTCCTCTTCTGGCTGAACCTAGGAAGAGACCTAGAGAGGAACCAGGCCCTGAGGGGTCAGTCCTCTTCTGGCTGAACCTAGGAAGAGACCTAGAGAGGAACCAGGCCCTGAGGGGTCAGTCCTCTTCTGGCTGAACCTAGGAAGAGACCTAGAGAGGAACCAGGCCCTGAGGGGTCAGTCCTCTTCTGGCTGAACCTAGGAAGAGACCTAGAGAGGAACCAGGCCCTGAGGGGTCAGTCCTCTTCTGGCTGAACCTAGGAAGAGACCTAGAGAGGAACCAGGCCCTGAGGGGTCAGTCCTCTTCTGGCTGAACCTAGGAAGAGACCTAGAGAGGAACCAGGCCCTGAGGGGTCAGTCCTCTTCTGGCTGAACCTAGGAAGAGACCTAGAGAGGAACCAGGCCCTGAGGGGTCAGTCCTCTTCTGGCTGAACCTAGGAAGAGACCTAGAGAGGAACCAGGCCCTGAGGGGTCAGTCCTCTTCTGGCTGAACCTAGGAAGAGACCTAGAGAGGAACCAGACTCTGAGGGGTCAGTTCTTCACTATGTTGTGATGTCTGACTGTCTATGGAGGTGTGGAACGTAAACACTACATGTTGTGATGTCTGACTGTCTATGGAGGTGTGGAACCTAAACACTACATGTTGTGATGTCTGACTGTCTATGGAGGTGTGGAACCTAAACACTACATGTTGTGATGTCTGACTGTCTATGGAGGTGTGGAACCTAAACACTACATGTTGTGATGTCTGACTGTCTATGAAGGTGTGGAACCTAAACACTACATGTGATGATGTCTGACTGTCTATGGAGGTGTGGAACGTAAACACTACATGTGATGTTGGTAGCGTGTTGTATGCGTTTTCTCAGTGGGTGGGAGGTCACTTGGCACATGTTGATGACATGGGTGCTGTCAGAGGATTGATGATGTCATTAAGAAAGGACCTGACCTCTTCTCAGAACATCAGTGGAAACAGCAGACGTCATCCCAGATGGATGATGACCCATGTTAACTTAATCCAGACCTGGCCAGTTGTTTACCGATCACTCACTGTGGTGACTAGCTAACATGGAAAACATGTCTCCCCCAGGACACCGGCAGAGTTCAAAAGGACGAAGAAAATGTGTTTTTAACAACTAACCATTTGTAAAAATAGAAACAGGGGAACTATGTTGGATGAGAACTGTGAGACAGAGCGGGTCTATAAACAGAGGGGTAGAGAGAGGGGTATATAAACAGAGGGGTAGAGAGAGGGGTATATAAACAGAGGGGTAGAGAGAGGGGTATATAAACAGAGGGGTAGAGAGAGGGGTATTTAAACAGAGGGGTAGAGAGAGGGGTATATAAACAGAGGGGGGTATATAAACAGAGGGGTAGAGAGGGGTATATAAACAGAGGGGTAGAGAGGGGTATATAAAGAGAGGGGTATATAAAAGAGGGGTAGAGAGAGGGGTATATAAACAGATGGGTAGAGAGGGGTATATAAACAGAGGGGTAGAGAGGGGTATATAAAGAGAGGGGTATATAAACAGAGGGGTAGAGAGAGGGGTATATAAAGAGAGGGGTATATAAAGAGAGGGGTAGAGAGGGGTAGAGAAAGAGAGGGGTATATAAAGAGAGGGGTAGAGAGGGGTATATAAAGAGAGGGGTAGAAAAGGCGCTCGGCAATAAACAAATGGGGGCAAGAAATGTGAATAGTTTCTCTCAAGAAAAGGGCACCATTGAAAGGAGTAATTACTGGGGTAGCAGTAAATGTAAAAGTTGACCAACTGAAGGGGAAGATTCCCGGTGTTTGTGATGCTCGTCGTTTGGTGCAACGCAGACAGGGTGGTGAGTCTTTGACCGACAAAGTAATGTTAGGATTCGGCTTTTGTGCCGAATACATTACGTTGTTACAGGTGTCAAGCTTATGGGCATGTGGTGTGTAGGAGGGAGGTTCCTATGTGGTAGAGGTGTATAGGAGGGAGGTTCCTAGGTGGTAGAGGTGTGTAGGAGGGAGGTTCCTAGGTGGTAGAGGTGTATAGGAGGGAGGTTCCTAGGTGGTAGAGGTGTATAGGAGGGAGGTTCCTAGGTGGTAGAGGTGTATAGGAGGGAGGTTCCTAGGTGGTAGAGGTGTATAGGAGGGAGGTTCCTAGGTGGTAGAGGTGTGTAGGAGGGAGGTTCCTAGGTGTTCCTATGTGGCAGAGGTGTGTAGGAGGGAGGTTCCTAGGTGGCAGAGGTGTGTAGGAGGGAGGTTCCTATGTGGCAGAGGTGTGTAGGAGGGAGGAGGTGTCCCTATGTGGCAGAGGTGTGTAGGAGGGAGGAGGTGTCCCTATGTGGCAGCAGTGTGTAGGAGGGAGGTTCCTATGTGGCAGAGTGTGTAGGAGGGAGGTTCCTATGTGGCAGCAGTGTGTAGGAGGGAGGTTCCTAGGTGGTAGAGGTGTGTAGGAGGGAGGTTCCTAGGTGGCAGCAGTGTGTAGGAGGGAGGTTCCTAGGTGGTAGAGGTGTGTAGGAGGGAGGTTCCTAGGTGGCAGCAGTGTGTAGGAGGGAGGTTCCTAGGTGGTAGAGGTGTGTAGGAGGGAGGTTCCTAGGTGTGAGAAGTGTGCAGAAGGGCATGACACAAAGGAATATGTAGCATTGGGGAAAGTAGTGGTGTGTCAATTGTAGGGGTGCCCATGGGGCTGGGGATCAGATGTTTCTTGCGAGAGAGGCAGGTTGAGGTTTCCATGGTTAGAGTAGTGCAGAAGTTGTCATATGCTGAGGCAGTGAGAAAGTAGAGGAAGATGGGTCAAGGGATCATGAGAGGAGTGGGGTGAGTAGTAGATCTGTACCAGTATAGAGGGAGGAGGGGTGTGAGTAGTAGATCTGTACCAGTACAGAGGGAGGAGGGGTGTGAGTAGTAGATCTGTACCAGTAGAGGGAGGGATCCTGAGAGGAGGGGTGTGACTAGTAGATCTGTACCAGTACAGAGGGAGGAGGGGTGTGAGTAGTAGATCTGTACCAGTATAGAGGAGGAGGGGTGTGAGTAGTAGATCTGTACCAGTACAGAGGGAGGAGGGGTGTGAGTAGTAGATCTGTACCAGTATAGAGGGAGGAGGGGTGTGAGTAGTAGATCTGTACCAGTATAGAGGGAGGAGGGGTGTGAGTAGTAGATCTGTACCAGTACAGAGGGAGGAGGGGTGTGAGTAGTAGATCTGTACCAGTATAGAGGGAGGAGGGGTGTGAGTAGTAGATATGTACCAGTACAGAGGGATGGGTCCTGAGAGGAGGGGTGTGAGTAGTAGATCTGTACCAGTATAGAGGGAGGAGGGGTGTGAGTAGTAGATCTGTACCAGTATAGAGGGAGGAGGGGTGTGAGTAGTAGATCTGTACCAGTACAGAGGGAGGAGGGGTGTGAGTAGTAGATCTGTACCAGTATAGAGGAGGAGGGGTGTGAGTAGTAGATCTGTACCAGTACAGAGGGATGGGGGAGGAGGGGTGTGAGTAGTAGATCTGTACCAGTATAGAGGGAGGAGGGGTGTGAGTAGTAGATCTGTACCAGTATAGAGGGGATGGGTCCTGAGAGGAGGAGGGTGTGAGTAGTAGATCTGTACCAGTATAGAGGGAGGAGGGGTGTGAGTAGTAGATCTGTACCAGTATAGAGGGAGGAGGGGTGTGAGAGTAGATCTGTACCAGTATAGAGGAGGAGGGGTGTGAGTAGTAGATCTGTACCAGTATAGAGGGAGGAGGGGTGTGAGTAGTAGATCTGTACCAGTACAGAGGGAGGAGGGGTGTGAGTAGTAGATCTGTACCAGTATAGAGGGATGGGTCCTGAGAGGAGGGGTGTGAGTAGTAGATCTGTACCAGTACAGAGGGATGGGTCCTGAGAGGAGGGGTGTGAGTAGTAGATCTGTACCAGTATAGAGGGAGGAGGGGTGTGAGTAGTAGATCTGTACCAGTACAGAGGAAGAGGCCAACAAGTGATACACGTTTCAGTAAGATTGGGTTTGTAGCATGTAAAGCAATGGTTATCAACTGTACTGCAGGGATGGAACGTAAGTCACAGCAAATTGAGGTTGTGGTGGCAGCTGCAGAGAGGCATTTGGGTGTGTTAAGTGGTGGTGGCAGCTGCAGAGAGGCATTTGGGTGTGTTAAGTGGTGGTGGCAGCTGCAGAGAGGTATTTGGGTGTGTGAGGTGACATCAGAAGAGTTACAGGGGTGTTAAGTGGTGGTGGCAGCTGCAGAGAGGTATTTGGGTGTTAAGTGGTGCAGTGTGCAGCTGCAGAGAGGTGGTGTTAAGTGGTGGTGGCAGCTGCAGAGAGGCATTTGGGTGTGTTAAGTGGTGGTGGCAGCTGCAGAGAGGTATTTGGGTGCAGTGAGTGTGTGTGGTGGTGGCAGCTGCAGAAGAGTTTTGGGTGTGTTAAGTGGTGGTGGCAGCTGCAGAGAGGTTATTTGGGTGTGTTAAGTGGTGGTGGCAGCTGCAGAGAGGTTTTGGGTGTGTTAAGTGGTGGTGGCAGCTGCAGAGAGGTTTTGGGTGTGTTAAGTGGTGGTGGCAGCTGCAGAGAGGTTTTTGGGTGTGTTAAGTGGTGGTGGCAGCTGCAGAGAGGTATTTGGGTGTGTTAAGTGGTGGTGTCCCATCCTTTCAGGCTGTTGGCCTGTTGGACTAAATAGAAATAGTGGAGAAGGGTGGTGTTATTTACATGTTTTGTGAGTGTAGTGTTAGATTCATTTAGATGGGAGGGTATTATAAGGGAGTTGTAAGTATAAGGGAGTTGTACACCAGTCTAGTAGGTGGCGGTAATGCAACATATTGGATGCCAACCGACATTAAACCTCATTGGAGAAGTAGGGAGAGAGAGCGAGAGAGAGAGAGAGAGAGGTATATATAAAGAGAGGGTGGAGAAGGAGAGAGAGAGAGAGGTATATAAAGAGAGAGGGTGGAGAAGGAGAGAGAGAGAGATATATAAAGAGAGAGGGTGGAGAAGGAGAGAGAGAGAGAGGTATATAAAGAGAGAGGGTGGAGAAGGAGAGAGAGAGAGAGGTATATAAAGAGAGAGGGAGAGAAGAGAGAGAGTATATAAAGAGAGAGGGTGGAGAAGGAGAGAGAGAGGTATATAAAGAGAGGGTGGAGAAGGAGAGAGAGAGGTATATAAAGAGAGAGGGTGGAGAAGGAGAGAGAGAGGTATATAAAGAGAGAGGGTGGAGAAGGAGAGAGAGAGGTATATAAAGAGAGAGGGTGGAGAAGGAGAGAGAGAGGTATATAAAGAGAGAGGGTGGAGAAGGAGAGAGAGGTATATAAAGAGAGAGGGTGGAGAAGAGAGAGAGAGGTATATAAAGAGAGAGGGTGAGAAGAGAGAGAGAGAGAGGTATATAAAGAGAGAGGGTGGAGAAGAGAGGTATATAAAGAGAGAGAGAGAGAGAGGTATATAAAGAGAGAGGGTGGAGAAGGAGAGAGAAGAGAGAGGGTGGAGAAGGAGAGAGGTATATAAAGAGAGAGGGTGGAGAAGAAGAGAGAGAGGTATATAAAGAGAGAGGGTGGAGAAGAGAGAGAGAGTATATAAAGAGAGAGGGTGGAGAAGGAGAGAGAGAGAGGTATATAAAGAGAGAGGGTGGAGAGAGAGAGGTATATAAAGAGAGAGGGTGGAGAAGAGAGAGAGAGAGGTATATAAAGAGAGAGGGTGGAGGAGAGAGAGAGGTATATAAAGAGAGAGAGAGAGAGGTATATAAAGAGAGAGGGTGGAGAAGAGAGAGAGAGAGAGAGGTATATAAAGAGAGAGGGTGGAGAAGGGAGAGAGAGAGAGGTATATAAAAGAGAGGGTGGAGAAGAGAGAGAGAGAGAGAGGTATATAAAGAGAGAGGGTGGAGAAGAGAGAGAGAGAGAGGTATATAGAGAGAGGGTGGAGAAGGAGAGAGAGAGAGGTATATAAAGAGAGAGGGAGGAGAAGGAGAGAGAGAGAGAGAGAGGTATATAGAGAGAGGGTGGAGAAGGAGAGAGAGAGAGAGAGAGAGGTATATAGAGAGAGGGTGGAGAAGAGAGAGAGAGAGAGAGAGAGGTATAAAGAGAGAGGGTGGAGAAGGAGAGAGGAGAGAGAGAGAGAGGTATATAAAGAGAGAGGGTGGAGAAGGAGAGAGAGAGAGGTATATAAAGAGAGAGGGTAGAGAAGGAGAGAGAGAGAGAGGTATATAAAGAGAGAGGGTAGAGAAGGAGAGAGAGACAGAGGTATATAAAGAGAGAGGGTAGAGAAGGAGAGAGACAGAGGTATATAAAGAGAGAGGGTGGAGAAGGAGAGAGACAGAGGTATATAAAGAGAGAGGGTGGAGAAGGAGAGAGACAGAGGTATATAAAGAGAGAGGGTGGAGAAGGAGAGAGACAGAGGTATATAAAGAGAGAGGGTGGAGAAGGAGAGAGACAGAGGTATATAAAGAGAGAGGGTGGAGAAGGAGAGAGACAGAGGTATATAAAGAGAGAGGGTAGAGAAGGAGAGAGACAGAGGTATATAAAGAGAGAGGGTAGAGAAGGAGAGAGACAGAGGTATATAAAGAGAGAGGGTGGAGAAGGAGAGAGACAGAGGTATATAAAGAGAGAGGGTGGAGAAGGAGAGAGACAGAGGTATATAAAGAGAGAGGGTAGAGAAGGAGAGAGAGAGGTATATAAAGTGAGAGGGGTGGAGAGACAGGTACTCTGACAGCCAAAGGGGCAACATGGAACATTTTATCAAATGCAACAGTAATGTTGTTATGACCATAATGAAGCAGAAGTAGGTGAATGGATGCTGTTTCCTGGACATGGTGAAGTCATGCTGCACGCCACACACACTAGTTTCACCCACCGGGCTGTCGGCCCCTGTCTGTTTCCGGGTGCTGGTCACCACCTCCAGCTTGGCATTGTTTGGCACGCTGGCAAACCTCCACTGGAGTGACAGGTCCAGAACGTTCCTCTGAAATCTGTCAAAAGGATGGATGGATAGAGAGGGAGGGATGGATGGATAGAGAGGGAGGGATGGATGGATAGAGAGGGAGGGATGGATGGATAGAGAGGGAGGGATGGATGGATAGAGAGGGAGGGATGGATGGATGGATGAGAGGGGATGGGATAGAGAGCAACATGGATGGGATGGATGGATAATGAAGAGAAGGAGGGATGGATGGATGGTGAAGTCATGCTGCACGAGACCGGGCTGTCGGCCCCTGTCTGTTTCCGGGTGCTGGATGGATGGATGGATGGATGACAGTCCAGAACGTTCCTCTGAGGGATGGATGGATAGAGAGGGAGGGATGGATGGATAGAGAGGGATGGATGGATAGAGAGGGAGGGATGAGGCTTTAGTGAAAGAGCAGTGTCCTGAGCCCCGTATACAAAGGGCATGGACAGAGGGCACACACGACTAGCCATCCCTCCACTCAATCACAGCTTCATCATAGTTCAGTTTGATGATTTGGGTACCACTACAAAACATCCACGGAAAATGTTGTAATAAAGAGGATATCTCTAGCTTGTCTTTCAGTTCACAGAGCTAGCCAGCTAACGTTAGCACGTCTAGAGACCAAGTTAGCTAGCTAGGCTAACAACAAAGCTCTCAACTCACTTTAAACCGTGGTCGTCAGGATTAATTCCATGTTTCTTGCAGACGTCTTCGAGGACCTAAATACAAAGTATTGGTTATCTATCAGCTAAACAAGTTAACTAGCAAAGCAACTTACTTTGTGCAGACAAAGAGAGAAAAACGAGCGGGCTAAACTGAACAGTCATTGTTCAGCCGACATGAAAAGATCACTCTCGTTTTCATAACCTAGAAAAGGGAGACAGTTATTTTAAACGCAGACTGGGAGAGCAGGAAATCAGCTTTATTACTACCTACCTGTAGCAAAGGTGTGTTTGGTGATATTTTTACGGTTTGTCTTCTTCCATTGGGAGTCAGAACTGTCACTGTTGTGCTGGCCGCCATTGTGGTGTGACGTCCGGTTGTTTGCTTGAATAAACTTTATTGACACAATTGTATTTATGGCCCACTGTGGTAGCATCAGCGTGTGTTTGACTATCTGTACCTGTGTGTGATATGGTATTGTGTTAAAGGGGACACCAAGTGTGTGGTGATGGTGTGTTCCATTCTATTCGTGTCTGGAGGAGGAGGAGAGAGGTTGGTGGCAGGGGGAGGCAGATGAGAGAGAGAGATGGAGGGGGAGCGAGGAGGAGGGTTTAAGAGGGCTGAACATTTTTCAGGTGCCTTCCTGGACTCATGGTGACTGGTGCTTTGATCTAGACATTCTGGTATGGTACACACACTCATACACTCTTACACACACACACACACACACACACACACACACACACACACACACACACACACACACACACACACACACACACACACACACACACACACACACACACACACACACACACACACCCCAAGAAGTTCTAATTACTTCCAACTGCTCTCAGTCTTTAATGGGGAAGAGAAGGAGGAGGAGAGGTGAGAGAACAGGGGAGAGGAGAGAAGGGGGAGGAGGAGGGGTGAGATAACAGGGGAGAGGAGTGGAGGAGAGAAGGAGGAGGAGGGGTAAGAGAACAGGGGAGGGGTGTGGAGGAGGGGTAAGAGAACAGGGGAGAGGTGTGGAGGAGAGAAGGAGGAGGAGGGGTAAGAGAACAGGGGAGGGGTGTAGAGGAGGGGTAAGAGAACAGGGGAGGGGTGTGGAGGAGGGGTGAGAGAACAGGGGAGAGGTGTGGAGGAGAGAAGGAGGAGGAGGAGGGGGTGAGAGAACAGGGAGAGGTGTGGAGGAGAGAAGGAGGAGGAGGAGTAAGAGAACAGGGGAGGTGTGGAGGATAGAATGAGGAGGAGGGGTAAGAGAACAGGGGAGAGGTGTGGGAGAAGAGGAGGAGAAGGTAAGAGAACAGGGGGAGGTGTGGAGGAGAGAAGGAGGAGAGAGGAGTAAGAGAGGGGAGGGGGGGGAGGAGAGAAGGAGGAGGGTAAGAGAACAGGGAGGTGTGGAGGAGAGAGGAGGAGGAGGGGGTAAGAGAACAGGGGAGAGGTGTGGAGGAGAGAGGAGGAGGAGGGGGGAGAACAGGGGGAGGTGTAAGAGAAGGGGAGGGGTAAGAGAACAGGGAGGAGGAGGAGAGAGAAGGAGGGGTAAGAGAACAGGGGGAGGTGTGAGGAGAGGAGGAGGAGAGGAGGAGGAGGGAGTAAGAGAACAGGAGGAGGGAGAGAACAGGGATGGTGTGGAGGAGAGAAGGGGGGGAGGGGTAAGAGAACAGGGGAGGAGGTGGAGGTAGGAGGAGTAAGAGAACAGGGATGGTTGTGGAGGAGAGGAGGGGAGGAGGAGTAAGAGAACAGGGAGGTGTGGAGGAGAGAAGGAGGAGGGGTAAGAGAACATGGGAGGGGGGGAGGAGGGAGGAGGAGGAGGAGTAAGAGAACAGGGAGGGTTGTGGAGGAGAGAAGGGGAGGAGTAAGAGAACAGGGGGATGGTGTGGAGGAGAGAGGAGGAGGAGGAGTAAGAGAACAGGGAGGGTGTGGAGGAGAGAAGGAGGAGGGGTAAGAGAACATGGGAGGTGTGGGGAGAGGAGGAGGAGGAGGAGTAAGAGAACAGGGAGGGGTGTGGAGGAGAGAAGGAGGAGGGGTAAGAGAACAGGGGAGAGGTGTGGAGGAGAGGAGGAGGAGGAGGAGTAAGAGAACAGGGAGGGGTGTGGAGGAGAGACGGAGAGGAGGAGGAGGAGGGGTAAGAGAACAGGGATGGTTGTGGAGGAGAGAAGGGGGAGGAGGAGTAAGAGAACAGGGGAGAGGTGTGGAGGAGAGAAGGAGGAGGAGGGGTGAGAGAACAGGGAGGGGTGTGGAGGAGAGAAGGAGTAGGCGCAGGGGTAGAAGGTCTGCAGTCTGTACACACCTGCTGTGGAAGGCGAGTGGTATTCAGGTGGGAGGAGTGTTTTTTCAGTAGGATGATTGGGGGTATTTCAGAGGGTCACGTGTCCCAGAACCCTCCTGTTCAGTTTGGATTAACTTCAAACACCGAAGTTGGCGTTCGGTACATGTATGACCCTGGGTCACATTCATTAGTGCACACTCTAGCAAGATGTTTTGCAACAGAAAATGAAAACATGCGTTTCTTATTGGACAAGTTCAGGTCATTACTCCCTGTTTCGGCCTATTTGCTTCCTAGTGAATACGACCCTGTTATGGTATGTTCCAGGTATAGAACCTGCTGCTGTGAGTTCCTGAGGAAACCCCTGCGAGGAAACGCTTCCTGTCTGGCCTGCTTCTGCTTCAAACACCTGTATTGGTCTTGTTCATTAGGGCAACGGACCATGTTTTTAAATGCTCTTCAACCGATTAACTCAAATTAATGTCTTATTGGGCAAGTCCAGGAAGCCCCTCCTTGTTTCAGTCCATTGTCTTCTGTTTGGTGTCTAATGAACAGGCCCCAGATAGGACCTTTCACAGGGAGGTGAATAACAACTAACCATGACCATGTTTCTTTTTAAATGCTCTTCAACCGATTAACTCAAATTAATGTCTTATTGGGCAAGTCCAGGAAGCCCCTCCTTGTTTCAGTCCATTGTCTTCTGTTTGGTGTCTAATGAACAGGCCTCAGATAGGACCTTTCACAGCTCAGTGTCTACTGGGCTGGTCAGTCAGTCTGTTGTTTCTGGAAGGACTGGGGGCAGTCTACTGGGCTGGTCAGTCAGACTACTGGGCTGGTCAGTCAGTCTACTGGGCTGGTCACAGGTCTACTGGGCTGGTCAGTCAGTCTACTGGGCTGGTCAGTCAGTCTACTGGGCTGGTCAGTCAGTCTACTGGGCTGGTCAGTCAGTCTACTGGGCTGGTCAGTCAGTCTACTGGGCTGGTCAGTCAGTCTACTGGGCTGGTCAGTCAGTCTACTGGGCTGGTCAGTCAGTCTACTGGGCTGGTCAGTCAGTCTACTGGGCTGGTCAGTCAGTCTACTGGGCTGGTCAGGCAGTCTACTGGGCTGGTCAGTCAGTCTACTGGGCTGGTCAGTCTCAGTCTACTGGGCTGGTCAGGCAGTCTACTGGGCTGGGTCACTGGGCTGGTCAGGCAGTCTACTGGGCTGGTCAGGCAGTCTACTGGGCTGGTCAGTCAGTCACTGGGCTGGTCAGGCAGTCTACTGGGCTGGTCAGTCAGTCTACTGGGCTGGTCAGTCAGTCTACTGGGCTGGTCAGGCAGTCTACTGGGCTGGTCAGTCTACTGGGTCAGTCTACTGGGCTGGTCAGGCAGTCTACTGGGCTGGTCAGTCAGTCTACTGGGCTGGTCAGGCAGTCTACTGGGCTGGTCAGGCAGTCTACTGGGCTGGTCAGTCTACTGGGCTGGTCAGGCAGTCTACAGTCAGTCTACTGGGCTGGTCAGTCAGTCTACTGGGCTGGTCAGTCAGTCTACTGGGCTGGTCAGGCAGTCACTGGGCTGGTCAGGCAGTCTACTGGGCTGGTCGGGCTGGTCAGGCAGTCTACCGGGCTGGTCAGTCAGTCTACTGGGCTGGTCAGGCAGTCTACTGGGCTGGTCAGTCAGTCTACTGGGCTGGTCAGGCAATCTACTGGGCTGGTCAGTCAGTCTACTGGGCTGGTCAGGTCAGTCTGGGCTGGGCTGGTCAGTCAGTCTGGGCTGGGGCTACCGGGCTGGTGGTCACCGGGCTGGTCAGGCAGTCTACTGGGCTGGTCAGTCAGTCTACTGGGCTGGTCAGGCAGTCTACTGGGCTGGTCAGGCAGTCTACTGGGCTGGTCAGTCAGGCAGTCTACTGGGCTGGTCAGGCAGTCTACTGGGCTGGTCAGGCAGTCTACTGGGCTGGTCAGGCAGTCTACTGGGCTGGTCAGGCAGTCTACTGGGCTGGTCAGGCAGTCTACTGGGCTGGTCAGGTCAGTCTACTGGGCTGGTCAGGCAGTCTACTGGGCTGGTCAGGCAGTCTACTGGGCTGGTCAGGCAGTCTACTGGGCTGGTCAGGCAGTCTACTGGGCTGGTCAGGCAGTCTACTGGGCTGGTCAGTCTACTGGGCTGGTCAGGCAGTCTACTGGGCTGGTCAGGCAGTCTACTGGGCTGGGGCTGGCTGGTCAGGCAGTCTACTGGGCTGGTCAGGCAGTCTACTGGGCTGGTCAGTCAGTCTACTGGGCTGGTCAGGCAGTCTACCGGGCTGGTCAGTCAGTCTACCGGGCTGGTCAGTCAGTCTACTGGGCTGGTCAGGCAGTCTACTAGGGGTAAAGGGATGAGTTTTTTTCCAAAGGAAACCCCATTCCACTGTCCAAACTTCTCCAGCCTCAACACCTTCTCTGCCACACACACACACACACACACACACACACACACACATACACATACACATACACATACACATACACATACACACACACACACACACACCTTCCCTGGCATGAGATTGAAGAGCTGTTATCACGATGGGGGTCACTCAGTAGAAACCTCCTTGGTTCTGGTGACAGACGGTCACGGGGTTTCATAGTGCTCTGGTCAAAAGTAGCCCCCTACAGTATATAGGAGTATGGTTCCATTTGGGACATGACTACAATGTGACTACAGTTAGACTGATCTCCTCTAGGTGGCAGTGTTCCATTTGGGACATGACTACAATGTGACTACAGTAAGACTGATCTCCTCTAGGTGGCAGTGTTCCATTTGGGACATGACTACAATGTGACTACAGTTAGACTGATCTCCTCTAGGTGGCAGTGTTCCATTTGGGACATGACTACAATGTGACTACAGTTAGACTGATCTCCTCTAGGTGGCAGTGTTCCATTTGGGACATGACTACAATGTGACTACAGTTAGACTGATCTCCTCTAGGTGGCAGTGTTCCATTTGGGACATGACTACAATGTGACTACAGTTAGACTGATCTCCTCTAGGTGGCAGTGTTTACCAGTGAATGAGAGGATATGTCATTCACATTTTACTGGTTTTCTGCCTTCCTCGTTCCTATACAGGCTCAATATCATGGTCCATGCTGCTTGTTAGATCCCTGGCTACCCAGACTCCTTGCTACGCCCCGCCAACGGACGTTAGTTTCTTCTGTAGCGAACGACAGAGCAGTGGAAGAAGTTAGCGTGAGACGTCAGGTTGTTATACCAGGTTAGAGAGCACACGCACTCTTCTATCACAATGAACAAGGGAAACGGAAAAGGGAAGGGCGATACCTAGTCAGTTGTACAACTGAATGCATTCAACTGAAATGTGTCTTCAGCATTTAACCCCTCTGGTCAGGTGACAGTGGAAGTGGAGAGGCTGGGGAATGAATAGTAATAATGGATAGTAATGATGGATAGTAATAATGAATAGTAATAATGAATAGTAATAATGGATAGTAATAATGGATAGTAATAATGAATTGTAATAATGGATAGTAATGATGGATAGTAATGATGGATAGTAATAATGAATAGTAATAATGAATAGTAATAATGAATTGTAATAATGGATAGTGATAATGAATAGTAATAATGAATAGTAATAATGAATAGTAATAATGAATAGTAATAATGGATAGTAATAATGAATAGTAATAATGGATAGTAATAATGAATAGTAATAATGGATAGTAATAATGAATAGTAATAATGGATAGTAATAATGAATAGTAATAATGGATAGTAATAATGGATAGTAATAATTGTTGCGGTAGGGGATTTTGCTATAGGACCGTTAAGGTACCCCCGTCGAGAGTGATACAAGTCGTGTCACTCAAGTTCTTATGTCACCCAGCTAACAGGTGACTCACAGGTCCGCCGGACTGGCCTGGTTATGTATCCTGCCCTTTTATTCTGAGATTAGCCTTGTGTGATGCCGTTAGGCTTGTTTCAGGATCCTAGATAATATCAATCAGACTTAGAGTACCTCTGGGTTTCGCTTTCCCCTTTGTATGCTCTTATATCTAGACTCACGCAAACTATACCTTAGTTACGATTTACAGTCTATGTCCGTCGACTAATGCTACTTGAGTATTAATATAGAGGATACCTGTTGCAATAAAATTATTATTCTGTCCAAACCATCATATTGTCTTTAGTTTAGAAACTAGACTTGTTCCCCTAGAACGGGAGTGTCAGAGGCGTTCTCTCCCCTAGGGTTTTGGGTCTAGTTTCTACTTTTTATTCAATGTTTGCAGTTCACACAGTTGTACACGTTATTACAGTTTCTTATTTGTCCTTAATCTATAACATCAAACATCATCAAAACACCTACTACTATTAATGCCTTATTATATTAGTATTACAACAAGCTGTTAATTACCTTATATATGTATTACAGCAGGTGGTTAATTACCTTATATATGTATTACAACAGGTGGTTAATTACCTTATATATGTATTACACCAGGTGGTTAATTACCTTATATATGTATTACAACAGGTGGTTAATTACCTTATATATGTATTACACCAGGTGGTTAATTACCTTATATATGTATTACACCAGGTGGTTAATTACCTTATATATGTATTACACCAGGTGGTTAATTACCTTATATATGTATTACAGCAGGTGGTTAATTACCTTATATATGTATTACAGCAGGTGGTTAATTACCTTATATATGTATTACACCAGGTGGTTAATTACCTTATATATGTATTACAACAGGTGGTTAATTACCTTATATATGTATTACACCAGGTGGTTAATTACCTTATATATGTATTACACCAGGTGGTTAATTACCTTATATATGTATTACAACAGGTGGTTAATTACCTTAGCGTAGGTTGACCTGGTTGGTCCCCAAAGCCATGCACGCCTCCAACTCAATCATCAAGTTTGCGGACGACACAACAGTGGTATGTTCTTCCACTCACAGTTTCTCCAGAGGCTTATCCAATCACAGTGTCTGTTTCTCCACAAAGGCTTATCAGACAATCACAGTGTCTGTTTCTCCAGAGGTTTATCCAATCACTCAGTGTCTGTTTCTCCAGAGGTTTATCCAATCACTCAGTGTCTGTTTCTCCAGAGGTTTATCCATTCACTCAGTGTCTGTTTCTCCAGAGGTTTATCCAATCACTCAGTGTCTGTACCATCACTCATTCATATATCCTTATGTACATATTCTTTATCCCCTTACACTGTGTATGACAGTACTTTTTTTGGAATTGTTAGTTAGATTACTTGCTCTTATTATTACTGCATTGTCGGAACTAGAAGCACAAGCATTTCGCTACACTCGCATTAACATCTGCTAACCATGTGTATGTGACAAATACAATTTGATTTGATTTGATTTCATTCATATATCCTTATTTGATGACAGTAGTTTTTTTTTGTTAGTTAGATTTATATATGTATTACAGCACAGGTGGTTAATTACCTTATATATGTATTACAGCAGGTGGTTAATTACCTTATTATGT
>NW_024609799.1:345000-380000 GCF_018296145.1 Oncorhynchus tshawytscha
TTCCTCTCTCCCTCCCCCCCTCTCCTCTTCCTCCTCCCCCTCTCCTCTTCTCCCCCTCTCCTCTTCCTCCCCCTCTCCTTCCTCCCCTCTCCTCTCTCCCCCCTCTCTCCTCTTCCTCCCCCCCTCCTCCCTCTCCTCTTCCTCCCCCTCTCCTCTTCCTCCCCCTCTCCTCTCCTCCCCCTCTCCTCCTCCCCCCCCTACTTCCCCCTCTCCTCTCCTCCTCCTCCTCTCCTCTTCCTCCCCCTCTCCCCCCCCTCTCTCCTCTTCCCCCTCTCCTCTTCCTCCCCCCTCTCTTCCTCCTCTCCTCCTCCCCCTTCCTCCCCTCTTCCTCCCTCCCCTCTCCTCTTCCTCCCCCTCTCCTCTTCCTCCCCCCTCTCCCTCTCCTCCTCCCCCTCTCCCTCTCCTCTCTTCCTCCCCCTCTCCTTCCTCTACTCCCCTCTCCTCTTCCTCCCCCTCTCCTCTTCCTCCCCCTCTCCTCTTCCCCCCTTCTCCCTCTCCCCCTCCTCCCCCTCTCCTCTTCCTCCCCCTCTCCTCTACTCCCCCCTCCCTCCCCCCCTCTCCTCTCCTCCCTCCCCCTCTCCTCTTCCTCCCCCTCTCCTCCTCTTCCCCCTCTCCTCCTCTCTCCCCCTCTCCTCTCCTCCCCCTCTCCTCTTCCCCCTCTCCCCTCCCCCTCTCCTCTTCCTCCCCCTCTCCCCTCCTCCCCCCTCTACTCCCCCTCCCTCTTCCTCCCCCTCTCCTCCTCCCCCTCTCCCTTCCTCCCTCTCCCTTCCTCCCCCTCTCCTCCCTCTCCTCCTCTCCCTCCCCCTCTCCTCTTCCTCCCCCCTCTCCTCTACTCCCCCTCTCCTCTTCCTCCCCCTCTCCTCTTCCTCCCCCTCTCCTCCTCCCCCTCTCCTCTTCCTCCCCCTCTCCTCTTCCTCCCCCTCTCCTCTCCTCCCCCTCTCCCTTCCTCTCCTCTTCCCCCTCCCCCTCTCCTCTTCCTCCCCCTCTCCTCCTCCTCCCCCTCTCCTCTCCTCCCCCTCCCCCTCTCCTCCTCCCTCTCCCCCTCTCCTCTTCCTCCCCCTCTCTCCTCCCCCCTCCTCTACTCCCCCCCCCTCTCCTCTTCCTCTCTCCCCTCTCCTCCCCCTCTCTCTTCTCCCCTCCCCCCCTCCTCTCCTCCTCCTCCCTCCCCCCTCCTCTCTCCTCCCCCTCCCCTCCTCCTCCTCTCCTCCCCCTCTCCTCTTCCTCCCCCTCTCCTCTTCCTCCCCCTCTCCTCTTCCTCCCCCTCTCCTCTACTCCCCCTTCTCCCTCTCCTCTGCTGTTCCTTCACACGGCTCTCTCTCTGTGTATTCTCCTGCTCACCTCCTCCTGCTAGGGAATCTACTACAGACAGATGGAGTTTGAAGATGGATGGAGGGAGAGAGGGGAGGGAGAAAAGGATGAGGGAGTAAGTAAGAATGCGAGAGAGAGAGGGGGATGAGGGGAGGGAGAAAAGGATGAGGGAGTAAGTAAGAATGCGAGAGAGAGAGGGGGATGAGGGAGGGAGAAAAGGATGAGGGAGTAAGTAAGAATGCGAGAGAGAGAGGGGATGAGGTGAGGGAGAAAAGGATGAGGGAGTAAGTAAGAATGCGAGAGGGAGAGGGGGATGAGGTGAGGAGGGGGGGTGGGAGGTTTGGGGGGACCAGGTTAGCAGTCCATAGAAATCAAATCCGCCCATCACACACACACACACACACACACACACACACACTGTGAGAGTGATCTGTGTGGACAGGTGTCCATCCTAACCATCATGAGGTTCCTGCCTCTCCTGCCAGAGGGACTATAGAGGGTATGTATTCATACTGGGCCTGCAGCCTAAATGGGACCCTACTCCCTATTTAGTGCACTACTTTTGACCAGGATAGGGTAACATAAGGTACGCAGGCTGGCTCGTTGTCATGACAAATCTGTCACGGCCCCTGGGCCCACATTGATGATGTCACTCACTTTCCTAACTGTCAGTCACTCAGCACTGCGTGGTGATTGGTTGTGGGTTTATTATTAGGCCTATATCCCTGACCAACTGGCATCCAAACCCAGATCTGCCCTCAGTGTGCTACAGGACTGTGTTTGTCTGCTGACCTAAAGCCTAGGCACCTTTGTTGCACCTAGTGGAAATCTATGGTTAAAAACCCTAACCCTAACAGACGAACCCAAGGCCTTTCTTACAGGGATCCGTGGTGACGTCCCTACCCTAAACCCTAACCTTAACCTTAACCTTAACCCCTACCCTAAACCCTAAACCCTAAACCCTAACCTTAACCTTAACCTTAACCTTAACCCTAAACCCTAAACCTTAACCTTAACCTTAACCTTTACCCTAAACCCTAACCTTAACCTTAACCTTAACCTCAACCCTAACCTTAACCTTAACCTTAACCTAACCTAACCTTAACCTTTACCTTAACCCTAACCTTAACCTTAACCTTAACCTTAACCTTAACCCTAATTTAATTTTAACCTTAACCTTAACCTTAACCCTAACCTAACCCTAATTTAACCTTAACCTGGCCCTAACCCTAACCTTAACCTTAACCCCTACCCTAAACCCTAACCCCTAACCTTAACCTTAACCTTAACCCTAACCTTAATTTAACCTTAACCTTAACCTTAACCCTAAACCTAACCTAACCTTAACCTTAACCTAATTTTAACCCTAACCTAACCTTAGCCCTTAACCTTAACCTTAACCTTGGCCCTAACCCCTAACCCTAACCCCCTGGCCCCCTGGCCCTAACCCTTAACCCTAACCCTTAACCTTAACCCCTACCCTAAACCTAACCTTAACCTTAACCTTAACCCTAACCTTAACCCTAACCCTAACCTTAACCCTAACCTTAACCTTAACCTTAACCCTAGGCCTAAAACCCTAATCCTAAACCTACCCTAACCTTAACCTTAACCTTAACCCTAACCCTAACCCTAACCCTAACCTTAACCCCTACCTTATCTTAACCCTTAACCCTAACCTTAAACCTTAACCTTACCCCTACCCCTTAACCCTAACCTTAAACCCTACCCTTACCCTAACCCTAACCTTAACCTTAAACCTTAACCCTAACCCCTAACCCTAACCCCTACCCTAACCCTTAACCTTAACCTTAACCCCTACCCTAAACCCTAACCTTAACCCTAACCCTAACCCAAACCAAACCCTAATCCTAAACCTACTCTTAACCTTAACCTTAACCCCTACCCTAACCCCTAACCCTTAACCCCTACCCCAAACCCTAACCCTAACCTTTACCCCTACCCTAACCCTAACCCTAACCAAACCCTAACCCTAACCCTAACCTTAAACCCTACCCTTACCCTAACCCTAACCAAACCCTAATCCTAAACCTACTCTTGTTTAACCTGCCCCCTACCCTAAACCCTGCAGGGCCCTACCCTACCTTAACCCTAACCTTAACCTTGGCCCTGCCCTACCCTAACCCTTGGCCCTGCCTAACCCCTCCCCCCTAACCCCTAACCCCTCCCTAACCCTGCCCTTCTCCCCCTCTCCTCCCTAACCCTAACCCTAACCTTCCCTGCCTGCCCTAACCCTAACCCTAACCTTAACCCCTACCCTAAACCCTAACCCTAACCTTAACCCCTACCCTAACCCTAACCCTAACCCTAACCCTAACCCTAACCCTAACCAAACCCCTACCCTAACCCTAACCCTAACCAAACCCTAAACCTACTCTTAACCTTTACCTCAACCATTTTAAATGTCAACTTCAATGGGGGTAGGGACGTCCCAAGGATACCAGATTGCACAAGACCTTTCTAACATGGCTGTGCTCTGAATGACAAGTATTACACAGCCTGTTGGCTGTCTCTCTCTTTTGTGTTGTAGTTTTTCATCCGGCGGCCACCATTTGTAAT
This sequence comes from Oncorhynchus tshawytscha, assembly GCF_018296145.1. Taxonomy (NCBI): domain Eukaryota; kingdom Metazoa; phylum Chordata; class Actinopteri; order Salmoniformes; family Salmonidae; genus Oncorhynchus; species Oncorhynchus tshawytscha. The sequence goes on from NW_024609799.1 coordinate 348,889, forward strand.
TTCCCCGTGCAGGGAGAGAGATAGCCCTACGGTGGAACAGGAACCATAGACTGAGACATTTACATTTCACAGAACATCTTGTGGCTTGTGCCCTCTTCTCCCCCTCTCCTCCCTCCATCTCTCTCTCTCTCTCCATTCTGCGCTCCTTCCTGCCCTCTTATCCCCCTCTCCTCCCTCCATCTCTCTCTCTCTCTCCATTCTGTGCTCCCTCCTGCCCTCTTCTCCCCCTCTCCTCCCTCCATCTCTCTCTCCATTCTGTGCTCCCTCCTGCCCTCTTCTCTCCCTCCCTCCTCCCTCCATCTCTGGGCTCCCTCTCCATTCTGTGCTCCCCTCCTGCCCTCTCCCCCTCTCTCCATCTCTCTCCATTCTCTCCATTCTGCGCTCCCTCCATTCTGCGCTCCCTCCTGCCCTCTTCTCCCCCTCTCCTCCCTCCATCTCTCTCTCCATTCTGGGCTCCCTCCTGCTCTCTGCCCTCTCCCCCTCTCCTCCCTCCATCTCTCTCTCTCTCCATTATGTGCTCCCTCCTGCCCTCTTCTCTCCCTCTCCTCCTCCATCTCCATCTCTCTCTCCATTCTCTCCCTCCTGCCCTCTTCTCTCCCTCTCTCCTCTCCTCCTCTCCTCCATCTCTCTCTCCATTCTGGGCTCCCTCCTGCCCTCTGCTCCCCCCCCTCCTCCCTCTCCTCCCTCCATCTCTCTCTCTCTCCATTCTCCGTGCTCCCTCCCTCTCTCTCTCTCTCTCCATTCTGCCCTCTCTCTCTCCATCTCTCTCTCCATTCTGTGCTCCCTCCTGCCCTCTTCTCCCCCTCTCCTCCCTCCTCCTCCCTCCATCTCTCTCTCCATTCTGCGCTCCATTCTCCCCCTCCCTCCCCATCTCTCTCTCTCTCCATTCTGCGTTCCCTCCTGCCCTCTTCTGTCCCTCTCCTCCCTCCTTCATCTCTTTCTCTCCATTCTGCGTGCCCTCCTGCCCTCTTCTCCCCCTCTCCTCCCTCCATCTCTCTCTCTCTCCATTCTGTGCTCCTCCATCTGAGAGAGAGAGACAGATGAGTGCCCTGGAGAGAACTTGTCTGCCTGTGTTATTAGCTATGCGTATCTCTACACCCGACAAGCAGTGTGTGTGTGTGTGTGTGTGTGTGTGTGTGTGTGTGTGTGTGTGTGTGTGTGTGTGTGTGTGTGTGTGTGTGTGTGTGTGTGTGTGTGTGTGTGTGTGTGCGTGTGTGTGTGGTCCACGCCTCGCCTAGATGCCCCCTCTCCCCTCTGCAAACCAAACTGATTCAGGCAGTCTGTGGTATTTTTAATAAATCTCTGGGGATTTCTTTTTCAGAAAAAGAGCGAATAAGTGTTGTCACGCCTCAGTACTCACACAGGGGAATAGATAGTGCCAAGGCAGTCAGTGTTAAATTGACTTGTGAGAGGAGAGAGAGAGAGCAGAGGAAGAGAGAAAGACAGAGTGGGCGAGAGAGAGGGGGGGGGACTGGAAGGCACAAATCAATACGTTTTTCATTCAGACACTTTTCAAGATTAGTTGGATGGAGAAAACAACTATGTTTGAGTGTTTGAGAGATCACATTGATTTTGAACCATTAATTTTGCCACAGATGTTCTTTCTGCCAGCTACAATCTCTTCTTGGCTCCCTGAAATATTTATATTTCCTCACCATTAAATATATTCAAATACTCTGAGAGAGAGAGAGAGAAAGGCTAGTTTTGACACCACCAGTGGGGCCGCAATAAATCAGGTGTCGGGACGAAAATGGCCCCGGGCCACAGGTTTCAGACCCCATCCCAGTGACAAGGGGTAGATTTGGGAATGGGCATTGAGTGCTGATCTAGGATCAAGTCCCCCTTGTCCATATAAACTAAATGATTGTGATCTAAAAGGCTAAACTGATCCTAGATCAACACACCTACTCTGAGACGCTTGATTTATATGGTCGCTGTACCTAAGGGGAACCTCTACCTAGGGTCTAGCTGACTTCATTCTCATCCTGTACAACTGACAGAGAGGCTAACAGCTGGGATAGTTGGAACGGAACCCCCCTTGGCCGTGCATTCTGATGTGTATATATAGCTTCTGCTGGTATGAACGGTATTCCACTGCAGGGCATTCTTCTTTTCTCACTCCGTCCGAAGCCTGGGTTCAAATACTATTTGATATCATTTCAAATACTTGATCTGTGCTTGATTGAGCTTGCCTGGCATAATGGACGAATAGAATAGTTTACAACACTGTAAACCCCACCTATCTGGCACTCCAGGCAGGCTAGAGCAAAGATTTAAAATACTAATTGAACCCAGGTCTGCTCCATAGTTCAGTTCAGCACAGTGCAAAACAGAATGTGGTTCTACCTGCAGGTATCTGGAGCCCCAAACACACTTGACTAGGAAAAATGGAAGCACAGTTTTTATCTACAAGGGACTTTGGAGTCATTTTAGAACGAACACAAGAAAGACAGAACACCGTCAATGAATGTATTCAGACAGACAGGGGACATAGCGCTCATTAAAGTGGGGACACACAGTGGTTGAGCCTATGTCTAATTTTAAGGGTCTTCGTCAAATTACCCAGACAGACAGCAAGTACCCAGGGATCCAGGAAGGGAAAACTCCAAAGCCGACCAATCACATATCCCTTTTAATATTCTACTGTCTCACTAGCAAATGGTGGCTATGTGTTTCTTGATTTGCAATTCTGTTCAAATCAATTAGGAAAACTTAGATTTGACCTCAACTTTTGATTGAAATAGAATCCCCTCTGTGTCTAGTTAGGTCTCCCCTCCCCTCCCCCTCCCCTCCCCTCCCCTCTGTGTCTAGTTAGGTCTCCCCTCCCCTCCCCTCTGTGTCTAGTTAGGTCTCCCCTCCCCTCCCCTCCCCCCCCTCTGTGTCTAGTCAGGTCTTACAAAACAAAGTGTTATGAACCTTCTGTATAGTTTGATCACTGAATGTGTATTGAAATGGATGTAATAGCAGAGAGCATGTTCTGATAAGAAACAGATTGCTGTATGAAGACATGGCTCTGTCCCAAATGGCTCCCGATCCTGATCAAAAGTAGCGCCCTACATAGGGAGGGAATAGTAGGGTGTCATTTGGGTTGCTTCCTATATACATGTATAGGGCCCCTAGTGAGTCCCCTAGTGAGGTCCCTATTGAGGCCCCTAGTGAGTCCCCAAGAGAAGCCCATAGTAAGTCCCCTAATGAGTCCCCTAGTGAGGCCCCTAGTGAGTCCCCTAGTGAATCCCTTAGTGAGGCCCCTAGTGAGTCCCCTAGCGAGGCTCCTAGTGAATCCCTTAGTGAGGCCCCTAGTGAGTCCCCTAGTGAGGCCCCTAGTGAATCCCTTAGTGAGGCCCCTAGTGAGTCCCCTAGTGAGGCCCCTAGTGAGGCTCCTAGTGAGTCCCCTAGTGAGGCCCCTAGTGAAGCCCTAGGGAAGCCCAAGTGAGGCCCCTAGTGAAGCCCTAGTGAAGCTCCTAGTAAGGCCCCTAGTGAATCCCTGGTGAGGTCCCTAGTGAATATCCTAGTGAGGCCTCTAGTAAAGCCCTAGTGAGGTCCCCAGTGAATCTCCTAGTAAGGCCCCTAGTGAGGTCTTTAGTGAAGCTCCTAGTGAGGTCCCTAGTGAAGCTCCTAGTGAGGTCCCTAGTGAGGTCCCTAGTGAGGCTCCTAGTGAGGTTCCTAGTGAGGTCCCTAGTGAATCTCCTAGTGAGGCCCCTAGTGAGGTCTTTAGTGAAGCTCCTAGTGAGGTCCCTAGTGAAGCTCCTAGTGAGGTCCCTAGTGAGGTCCCTAGTGAGGCTCCTAGTGAGGTTCCTATTGAGGCCCCTAGTGAAGCTCCTAGTGAGGGCCCTCAGACAGAAGTTTCAGTCCTTAAAAAAATATATATTGTCACCGATTATTACAACAAAGTCAAATGTAAAAGAGTTGGAATTAAACGGAGCTGACCCTGACGATAGACAGATATGTCTGTCTCTTCTCATATTAATGCCAGATGAGTTATCTTGGGAGCAGAGCAGACAGAAAGAAAAGGAAATATATTATGTTAATTCGATTGGTAATATTTGGCTTTTTGAGGCTTTTTGAGAATTTCCTGTCCTATGATTCCGGTGAACTAAGTCACCTTCATGGAACTTCAGAGTGTCCAGCATTCCGAGAATGTCTGGCAGGCAGGGAATTCTGCATCTCGTAGATTCCTGGATAATCCGCTCCGTCAGGAGTCTAGCTCTAGTCTGGGTATCAGTCTTTGTAGCTGACATTAATCTCATTGCTACTCCGGTGGTAGCAGGAGTGGAATGTTATAGCTGAATAGAGAATGGAAACCAGGCTAGTCTAGACCCACACATGGTCTGAATGTATGCAGTTTGGAAAAGACGGGGAAGGGGGGGGGCAATGTTCTCGGGGATCATCAAGCTGTTGACCTGGGTTGAGGGGGAGAGGGGAGAGGTTGCTGGGGGGAAGCTCAGGTGACAGGGTTGGGTTGGGGAGTCTGTTATGCACGGAATGTGCTAGTTCCTTTTTGTGTCGCTGCATATGGTCCTACAGATGTAGCTTCCGTCTATCAGAGTGTCTCAGTAGTCTAACAAAGCTTTCTGTCCCCATCCGTCTATCAGAGTGTCTCAGTAGTCTAACAAAGCTTTCTGTCCCCATCCGTCTATCAGAGTGTCTCAGTAGTCTAACAAAGCTTTCTGTCCCCATCCGTCTATCAGAGTGTCTCAGTAGTCTAACAAAGCTTTCTGTCCCCATCCGTCTATCAGAGTGTCTCAGTAGTCTAACAAAGCTTTCTGTCCCTATCCAAAGTCTCAGTAGTCTAACAAAGCTTTCTGTCCCCATCCGTCTATCAGAGTGTCTCAGTAGTCTAACAAAGCTTTCTGTCCCCAGTCAGAGTGTCTCAGTAGTCTAACAAAGCTTTCTGTCCCCATGTCCCCATCAGTAGTCTAACAAAGCTTTCTGTCCCCATCCGTCTATCAGAGTGTCTCAGTAGTCTAACAAAGCTTTCTGTCCCCAGAGTGTCTCAGTAGTCTAACAAAGCTTTCTGTCCCCATCCGTCTATCAGAGTGTCTCAGTAGTCTAACAGTCTAACAAAGCTTTCTGTCCCCATCCGTCTATCAGAGTGTCTCAGTAGTCTAACAAAGCTTTCTGTCCCCATCCGTCTATCAGAGTGTCCTCAGTAGTCTAACAAAGCTTTCTGTCCCCATCCGTCTATCAGAGTGTCTCAGTAGTCTAACAAAGCTTTCTGTCCCCATCCGTCTATCAGAGTGTCTCAGTAGTCTAACAAAGCTTTCTGTCCCCATCCGTCTATCAGAGTGTCTCAGTAGTCTAACAAAGCTTTCTGTCCCCATCCGTCTATCAGAGTGTCTCAGTAGTCTAACAAAGCTTTCTGTCCCCATCCGTCTATCAGAGTGTCTCAGTAGTCTAACAAAGCTTTCTGTCCCCATCCGTCTATCAGAGTGTCTCAGTAGTCTAACAAAATCCGTCTATCAGAGTGTTCAGTAGTCTAACAAAGCTTTCCCCATCCAGAGTGTCTCAGTAGTCTGTTTTCCCCATCCGATCAGAGTGTCTCAGGCTTTTGAGATCAATGCAGTTTTGAGATCAATGCAGATTAAGAAGAAAAGAAGAAGAGAGGTGGCCCCAACTCATTGAACGACTTTACTAGAACCTACTTTATTCATTTATAACACATTCACAGTGCACTCATAGCCCTCTTCTTTTCAACAGCTCGTTCAACTGATTTCATTCAGTCCCACACTTTCTATAGGTTATATATGGTGGCACTGGAAGTTAAGTGGTTGACATATTGGCACAAAATAAACATAACCTACTTCTACAATGTGCATATGGCATTGAACTTGACCTATATTTTGGCTCCACTTACTTATTACTCTGGAAAATGATGCAACTGGGCACCGGAGACCACAAACCCCGCCCATAAGTGAATCAACGAGCCTAATCTTTACGCGGATTGGTAAGGAGTCTCCATTCATTGGTCCATTCTCATGCGCGTCATGACGGCTACCCGGAACACATAGGGATTGGAAGCCACGTTGACAACGAAGTGGTGTTTTGTTTCATTCCAAAACCGGTGAAATAACGGTAACTGCACCGGTGTGTCTGTCCAGCGGCCAAAGGGGTTGAAAATCGTACAGAAGGTAAGAGTTCCTATTTTGCAAAGAACAATTTAAGCAATGTATGTTCTGTTGTTCATTCATTCATTTATTGCTCAGTCAGACAAGCTAGCTAGCGAGGAAGCATCAAAGACCAAAATAGTAACGTTACTGCACCACTAAGTTACTGTAAATAGCCATTGCTAATGTTACAAGCCCTGCTAGCTATATTTGCTGCTGCAAGAACTAATACAAATTGCTAAACAGCTACAGTAAGTGTACAATTATTTGGTTGTAGCTGGCTAGTTATGCACTACAATGTACTGATTGATGTCTTGAACCTCAAACGAGATCATGCAAGCTGCCTACTGTTAACCTACCTAACTAAATGTTATGCTAAATATTCCCAACGGAAGTATACTGAACAAAAATATAAACGCAACATACAACAATTTTACAGTTCATCTGAGGAAATCAGTCAATTGAAATAAATGAATTAGGCCCGAATCTATGGATTTCAGATGACTGGGAATGTAGATATGCATCTGTTGGTCACCGATACCTTAAAAGAAATGGGCCTCAGGATCTCGTCACGTTATTTCGGTGCATTCAAATTGCCATCTATAAAATGCAATTGTGTTTTTTTTTTGTCCATAGTTTATTCCGGGCCCATACTATAACCACACCGCCACCATGGGGCACTCTGTATACAACGTTGACCTCAGCAAACCGCTCGCACACATGACTCCATACACGTAGTCTGCGGTTGTGAGGCTGGTTGGACATACTGCCAAATTCTCTAAAATGACGGAGGCAGCTTATGGTAGAGAAATAAACATTAAATTATCTGGCAACAGCTCTAGTGGACATTCCTTTATTCAGTATGCCTATTGCACACTCCCTCAACTTGAGATCTGTGGCAAAACTGCACAGTCTTAGAGTGGCCTTTTATTGTCCCCAGCACAAGGTGCACCTGTGTAATGATCATGCTGTTGAATCAGCTTCTTGAAATGTCACACCTGTCAGGTGGATGGATTATCTTGGCAAAGGAGAAAATGCTCACTAACCCGGGATGTAAAGAAATATGTGCACATAACTTGAGAGCAGTAAGCTTTTTGTGCGTGTAACTGTTTAGCTAAGGTTATTGTGCCTTTGTGCTGGCTGTAATATTTAATGTTTTTGTGCTGACTGTAAGATCTGGGCTTTGCAGGACAAGCCACTTCACCGGAAAGATGAGTGTAGGATTCATCGGAGCCGGCCAGCTGGCTCACGCGCTGGTGAAAGGGTTCACATCTGCGGGTAAGAAACCGCCAACCGGTTACCAACAGGCCGTGACCCATTTTTAAAAATCTGTCTGGCCAGGGCAGGTCACTCTGACTGCTCGTGTACACAAGACAGGGCCCTGAAATGTCAACAAACGGTAGCTGTTATCAGTTGCAGTTCCAGTGACGCAAATCTGTGTTGTGCACTGACCTCCCCTCTCTTTAATCCTTTCTGTGCCCATCCTCTGTCTCTCTCTCTCTCCCCCAGGTGTAATAGCTACTCAGAGAATCATAGCCAGTTCTCCAGATACTGATCTGCCTACTGTTGCTGGCCTGAGGGTAAGAGGCAGGGATGTTTGTTCTGTTTGTGTGTGAGAGAGGGACAGGCCTGTGCAGGCTTACCTGTTTTGTCTGTTTGAGGTTGAGAGGAAGTGTGTGTTGTGTATGTGTGTTGTTTAAATGGCCTTGCCTGGACGGTGTGGATGTGTTTACGTGGCCGGAAGGTGTGGATGTGTTTACGTGGCCTGGAAGGTGTGGATTAGAGGTCAACCGATTATGATTTTTCAACGCCGATACCGATTATTGGACGACCCCCAAAAAAAAGCCGATACCGATTAACCTGCCGATTTTAAATAAAAAAATATATATTTTATGTGTGTGTATGTAATAATGACAATTACAACAATACTGAATGAACCCTTTTATTTTAGCTTAATATAATACATAAATAAACTTGATTTAGTCTCAAATAAATAATGAAACATGTTCAATTTGGTTTAAATAATGCAAAAACAGTGTCGGAGAAGAAAGTAAAAGTGCCATGTAAAAAAGCTAACGTTTAAGTTCCTTGCTCAGAACATGAGAACATATGAAACCTGGTGGATCAATATTCCCAGTTAAGAAGTTTTAGGTTGTAGTTATTATAGGAATTATGACGCGTCGACTATTTCTCTCTACCATTTGTATTTCATGTAACTTTGACTATTGGATGTTCTAATAGGCACTTTAGTATTGCCAGCCTAATCTCAGGAGTTGATAGGCTTGAAGTGATAAACAACGCTGTGCATCAAGCATTGCTAAGAGCTGCTGGCAAACGCAGTAAAGTGCTGTGTGAATGAATGCTTACGAGCCTGCTGCTGCCTACCACCGCTCAGTCAGACTGCTCTATCAAATATCAAATCATAGACTTAATTCTAATAAACACACAGCCTTTGATCATTAATATGGTCAAACACAGAACCATTCTGTATTTTATCTAACGGGTGGCAACCCTAAGTCTAAATATTGCTGTTACATCGCACAACCTTCAATGTTATGTCATAATTGTGTAAAATTCTGGTTCGCAACAAGCCAGGCGGCCCAAACTACTGCATTATACCCTGACTCTGCTTGCACTGAACGCAAGAGAAGTGACACAATTTCCCTAGATAATATTGCCTGCTAAAATGCATTTATTTGAACTAAATATGCAGGTTTTAAAAAAATCTACTTCTGTGTATTGATTTTAAGAAAGGCATTGATGTTTATGGATAGGTACATTGGTGCAACGATTGTGTTTGGTTCTCGAATGCTCTTTGGTTAAATCATCACCCGTTTGGTGAAGTTGAAGTAGACTGTGATCTGATGATAATTTAACTGGCACCACATTGATTATATGCAACACAGGACAAGCTAGTTAACGTAGTAATATCATCAAGGCTACCTGGGGCGGCGGGTAGCCTGGTGGTTAGAGGCGGGTAGCCTGGTGGTTAGAGGCGGGTAGCCTGGTGGTTAGAGGCGGGTAGCCTGGTGGTTAGAGGCGGGTAGCCTGGTGGTTAGAGGCGGGTAGCCTGGTGGTTAGAGGCGGGTAGCCTGGTGGTTAGAGGCGGGTAGCCTGGTGGTTAGAGGCGGGTAGCCTGGTAACCGAAAGGTTGCAAGAACGAATTCCCGAGCTGACAAGGTAAACATCTGTCGTTCTGCCCCTGAGCAAGGCAGTTAACCAACTGTTCCTAGGCCGTCATTGAAAATAAGAATTTGTTCTTGACTTGCCTAGTTAACACTTTATTTTATTTTTTTACCTTTTATTTAACTAGTGATTGACAATTTTTTTCATAAGTTAAGTTTCAAGCTAGCTAGCAACTTACCATGGCTCATTGCAGCCACAAGGTCCTTTTTACCCTGCACTCGCGTAACAGGTGGTCAGCTGATGTGTTTGTGTGGCCTGGGGGGGTGGGTGTGTTTGTGTGCCCCTGGAGGGGTGGGGGTGTTTGCGTGGCCTGGAGGGGGTGGGGGTGTTTGCGTGCCCCTGGAGGGGGTCTGTCTGTGTCTGAGTGTATAGGTAGGTAATGCTTCAACGTTTGTATGAGGGCTCTGCATTGTGTGTGTACACATCCTAGAAGGCCTTGCATATTCACTCTTAACCTGTCTCTCCCTCTGTCTTCCCGTCTTTCTGTCTCTCCCTCCTGCTCTAGAAAATGGGTGCTATCCTCACCACCAGTAACAAGGAGGTGGTGAACAAGAGTGATGTCCTGTTCCTGGCAGTCAAACCCCACATCATCCCCTTTGTGCTGGATGAGATTGGACCAGACATAGAGGACAGACACCTTATAGTGTCCTGTGCTGCAGGAGTCACCATCAGCTCTATAGAGAAGGTCAGAAAACACACACTTGCATGGACACATAGAGAAGGTCAGAACCTGTCCTGGACCGGTCTGGTGGAGTCACCATCAGCTCTATAGAGAAGGTCAGAACCTGTCCTGGACCGGTCTGGTGGAGTCCATGGATCACTTGAAAAATAGTCTTGTGAGGTAGTGCCTATTTAGTTCTGTCCTCAATGTCAGAGGAAAACATAATGCAATGTTTTATGGTCACATGGGTAGAGAAATGTTTTGTTTTACAGGGTCGGCCATAGTAGTACTGCGCCCATGGAGACAATTAGGATTAAGTGCCTTGCTCAAGGGCACATGGACAGAGTTGTTGTTGTTAATATTATTATCATTGGCTCTGGGATTTGAACTAGCAACCATTCGGTAACTGGCCCAATATTGAAGAACCTAAAGAACGGTCAATGGACCAGGTCTCTTTTAAACACCAGTGCTGCCAGGACCCAAGAATTCCTCCTATAATCTCCTTTTATGACACTGTCCTCGTCACCTTTTGTTATTTACATAACAGAGCCCCGTCTCCTCCATTTAGAAGTCTCCCTCCGGTACCACCTGCGTGTAGTAGGAGGCTCCCTCCGGTACCACCTGCGTGTAGTAGGAGGCTCCCTCCGGTACCACCTGCGTGTAGTAGGAGGCTCCCTCCGGTACCACCTGCGTGTAGTAGGAGGCTCCCTCCGGTACCACCTGCGTGTAGTAGGAGGCTCCCTGCGTGTAGTAGGAGGCTCCCTGCGTGTAGTAGGAGGCTCCCTGCGTGTAGTAGGAGGCTCCCTGCGGTACCTCCTCCGTGTAGTAGGAGGCTCCCTCCGGTACCACCTCCGTGTAGTAGGAGGCTCCCTGTACCACCTCCGTGTAGTAGGAGGCTCCCTGCGTGTAGTAGGAGGCTCCCTCCGGTACCACCTCCGTGTAGTAGGAGGCTCCCTCCGGTACCACCTCCGTGTAGTAGGAGGCTCCCTCCGGTACCACCTCCGTGTAGTAGGAGGCTCCCTCCGGTACCACCTCCGTGTAGTAGGAGGCTCCCTCCGGTACCACCTCCGTGTAGTAGGAGGCTCCCTCCGGTACCACCTCCGTGTAGTAGGAGGCTCCCTCCGGTACCACCTCCGTGTAGTAGGAGGCTCCCTCCGGTACCACCTCTAACCAATATTATCATCCTCAGTCTGACCCCCCATCCATCCACTCACACATGTTCTCTTGTCAAATAATTGATCTTGACAAATCTTACAAGTGTTTCTCTCTTTACCTCTCTCCCCTTCACTCACCCATCTCTCTCTCCCCTTCACTAACCCATCTCTCTCTCCCCTTCACTAACCCATCTCTCTCTCCCCTTCACTCACCCACTTCACTAACCCATCTCTCTCTCCCCTTCACTCACCCATCTCTCTCCCCTTCACTAACCCATCTCTCTCCCCTTCACTACCCACTCACCCATCTCTCTCCCCTCCCCTTCACTAACCCATCTCTCTCTCCCCTTCACTCACCCATCTCTCTCTCCCCTTCACTAACCCATCTCTCTCTCCCCTTCACTAACCCATCTCTCTCTCCCCTTCACTAACCCATCTCTCTCTCCCCTTCACTCACCCATCTCTCTCTCCCCTTCACTCACCCATCTCTCTCTCCCCTTCACTCACCCATCCCATCTCTCTCCCCTTCACTAACCCATCTCTCTCTCCCTTCACTCACCCATCTCTCTCTCCCCTTCACTCTTCACTAACCCATCTCTCTCTCCCCTTCACTCACCCATCTCTCTCTCTCCCTTCACTAACCCATCTCTCTCTCCCCTTCACTAACCCATCTCTCTCTCCCCTTCACTCACCCATCTCTCCCTTCACTCACCCATCTCTCTCTCTCCCTTCACTCTAACCCATCTCTCTCTCCCCTTCCTTCACTCACTCACCCATCTCTCTCCCCTTCACTCACCCTCTCTCTCTCTCCCTTCACTCACCCATCTCTCTCTCTCCCTTCACTCACCCATCTCTCTCTCTCTCCCTTCACTCACCCATCTCTCTCTCTCTCGCCTTCACTCACCCATCTCTCTCTCTCGCCTTCACTCACCCATCTCTCTCTCTCTCGCCTTCACTCACCCATCTCTCTCTCTCTCGCCTTCACTCACCCATCTCTCTCTCTCTCGCCTTCACTCACCCATCTCACTCACCCATCTCTCTCTCGCCTTCACTCACCCATCTCTCTCTCTCTCGCCTTCACTCACCCATCTCTCTCTCTCTCGCCTTCACTCACCCATCTCTCTCTCTCTCGCCTTCACTCACCCATCTCTCTCTCCTTCACTCACCCATCTCTCTCTCTCTCGCCTTCACTCACCCATCTCTCTCTCTCTCGCCTTCACCCACCCTCTCTGCTCACCCATCTCTCTCTCGCCTTCACCACCCATCTCCCTCTCTCTCTCGCCTCAGGGAGCCCATCTCTCTCTCTCTACAGGAACACATGCTGCCTTCACTCACCCATTCACTAGGCACATTCTCACCCATCTCATCTCTCTCGCCTTCACTCACCCATCTCTCTCTCTCTCACATTCATCACCCATGTTCTCTCGCCTTCACTCACCCATTCTTCTCCTTTTCTCCCCCAGAAGCTGCTTCAGTACCACATTCCCCAGGTGATAGGCATGTTCGTCGTGGTGAGAGACAGCACATTCATTAGGAACACATGCTGAGGTACACACACACATTCACTAGGCACATTCTGAGACACACACACATTAACTAGGCACATTCTGAGACACACACACATTAACTAGGCACGTTCTGAGGTACACACACACATTCATTAGGCACGTTCTGAGGTACACACACACATTCATTAGGCATGTTCTGAGGTACACACACACATTCATTAGGCATGTTCTGAGGTACACACACACACATTAGGCATGTTCTGAGGTACACACACACATTCATTAGGCATGTTCTGAGGTACACACACACATTCATTAGGCATGTTCTGAGGTAGGCACACACACACACACACATTAGGCATGTTCTGAGGTACACACACACACACATTACACATTAGGCATGTTCTGAGGTACACACACACACACACACACACATTAATGTTAGGCATGTTCTGAGGTACACACACACACACACACACATTAGGCATGTTCTGAGGTACACACACACACACATTAACTAGGCATGTTCTGAGGTACACACACACACACATTAACTAGGCATGTTCTGAGGTACACACACACACACACACACACACACATTAGGCATGTTCTGAGGTACACACACACACACACTAGGCATGTTCTGAGGTACACACACACACACACACACACACACTAGGCATGTTCTGAGGTACACACACACACACACACACACACACACTAGGCATGTTCTGAGGTACACACACACACACACACTAGGCATGTTCTGAGGTACACACACACACACACACACACACACATTAGGCATGTTCTGAGGTACACACACACACACACACACACACATTAGGCATGTTCTGAGGTACACACACACACACACACACACTAGGCATGTTCTGAGGTACACACACACACACACACACACACACTAGGCATGTTCTGAGGTACACACACACACACACACACATTAGGCATGTTCTGAGGTACACACACACACACATTAGGCATGTTCTGAGGTACACACACACACACACATTAACTAGGCATGTTCTGAGGTACACACACACACACACACACACACACACATTAGGCATGTTCTGAGGTACACACACACACACACATTAGGCATGTTCTGAGGTACACACACACACACATTCACTAGGCACCAAACAGAAGAAAACCGGGTGAACCCGTTTCCGTTGCAAAAACGTTTTTCTACAGTGAAATAAGGGTAAAATCTCCATCTCTTATCTTAATACCGTTCTCTCTCTCTACCTCTACCCTCTCCCTCTACCCTCTCCCTCTACCCTCTACCCTCTACCTCTACCTCTCCCTCTACCTCTCCCCTCTACCTCTACCTCTACCTCTCCCCTCTACCTCTACCCTCTACCCTCTCCCTCTACCCTCTACCTCTCCCCTCTACCTCTACCTGTCTGGCAGGTGGAGGATGGTAAGTTGTTGGAACAGCTGATGGCCAGTGTTGGGTTCTGTACAGAGGTGGAGGAGGACCTTATCGATGCCGTCACCGGCCTCAGTGGCAGCGGCCCCGCCTACGTAAGTCACTGACCTATCATAGAGGGGCCTGACCATGCCTACGTGAGTCACTGACCTATCATAGAGGGGCCTGGCCATGCCTATGTGAGTCACTGACCTATCATAGAGGGGTAGAGGGGCCTGGCCATGCCTACGTGAGTCACTGACCTATCGTAGAGGGGTAGAGGGGCCTGGCCATTCCTACGTGAGTCACTGACCTATCATAGAGGGGTAGGGGGGCCTGCCTACGTGAGTCACTGACCATAGGGGCCTGGCCACGTGAGTCACTGACCTATCATAGAGGGGTAGAGGGGCCTGGCCATGCCTACGTGAGTCACTGACCTATCATAGAGGGGTAGAGGGGCCTGGCCATGCCTACGTGAGTCACTGACCTATCATAGAGGGGTAGAGGGGCCTGGCCATGCCTACGTGAGTCACTGACCTATCATAGAGGGGTAGAGGGGCCTGGCCATGCCTACGTGAGTCACTGACCTATCATAGAGGGGTAGAGGGGCCTGGCCATGCCTACGTGAGTCACTGACCTATCATAGAGGGGTAGAGGGGCCTGGCCATGCCTACGTGAGTCACTGACCTATCATAGAGGGGTAGAGGGGCCTGGCCATGCCTACGTGAGTCACTGACCTATCATAGAGGGGTAGAGGGGCCTGGCCATGCCTACGTGAGTCACTGACCTATCATAGAGGGGTAGAGGGGCCTGGCCATGCCTACGTGAGTCACTGACCTATCATAGGGGTAGAGGGGCCTGGCCATGCCTACGTGAGTCACTGACCTATCATAGAGGGGTAGAGGGGCCTGGCCATGCCTACGTGAGTCACTGACCTATCATAGAGGGGTAGAGGGGCCTGGCCATGCCTACGTGAGTCACTGACCTATCATAGAGGGGTAGGGCCTGGCCATGCCTACGTGAGTCACTGACCTATCATAGAGGGGTAGAGGGGCCTGGCCATGCCTACGTGAGTCACTGACCTATCATAGAGGGGTAGAGGGGCCTGGCCATGCCTACGTGAGTCACTGACCTATCATAGAGGGGTAGAGGGGCCTGGCCATGCCTACGTGAGTCACTGACCTATCATAGATGGGTAGAGGGGCCTGGCCATGCCTACGTGAGTCACTGACCTATCATAGAGGGGTAGAGGGGCCTGGCCATGCCTACGTGAGTCACTGACCTATCATAGAGGGGTAGAGGGGCCTGGCCATGCCTACGTGAGTCACTGACCTATCATAGAGGGGTAGAGGGGCCTGGCCATGCCTACGTGAGTCACTGACCTATCATGGCCATGCCTACGTGGGTAGAGGGGCCTGGCCATGCCTACGTGAGTCACTGACCTATCATAGAGGGGTAGAGGGGCCTGGCCATGCCTACGTGAGTCACTGACCTATCATAGAGGGGTAGAGGGGCCTGGCCATGCCTACGTGAGTCACTGACCTATCATAGAGGGGTAGAGGGGCCTGGCCATGGGGAGTCACTGACCATAGAGGGGCCTGGCCATGCCTACGTGAGTCACTGACCTATCATAGAGGGGTAGAGGGGCCTGGCCATGCCTACGTGAGTCACTGACCTATCATAGAGGGGCCTGGCCATGCCTACGTGAGTCACTGACCTATCATAGAGGGGTAGAGGGGCCTGGCCATGCCTACGTGAGTCACTGTTGACCTTCCTCCATACACATTACACACTGCTAAGAACCCACTCACAATGTATTTACCTCAGTGAGTGATTTCTGGCCTAAATAAAGAAGTGGTTGTGTGTGTGATGACAGGCGTTCACAGCTCTGGATGCCCTAGCCGATGGAGGGGTGAAGATGGGTCTACCCAGGAGACTAGCGGTCAGACTGGGAGCTCAGGCACTACTGGTCAGTAACATCATAGTATCACACTGTCACATATCATTACAGCTCAGGTCTAACTGGTCAGTAACATCATATCATTACACTGTCACATATCATTACAGCTCAGGTCTAACTGGTCAGTAACATCATATCGTTATACTGTCACATATCGTTACACTGTCACATATCATTACAGCTCAGGTCTAACTGGTCAGTAACATCATATCATTACACTGTCACATATCATTACAGCTCAGGTCTAACTGGTCAGTAACATCATATCATCACACTGTCACATATCATTACAGCTCAGGTCTAACTGGTCAGTAACATCATATCATTACACTGTCACATATCATTACACTGTCACATCATCACACTGTCACATATCATTACAGCTCAGGTCTAACTGGTCAGTAACATCATATCATTACACTGTCACATATCATTACAGCTCAGATCTAACTGGTCAGTAACATCATATCATTACACTGTCACATATCATTACAGCTCAGGTCTAACTGGTCAGTAACATCATATCATTACACTGTAACATATCATTACAGCTCAGGTCTAACTGGTCAGTAACATTATATCATTACACTGTCACATATCATTACACTGTCACATATCATTACAGCTCAGATCTAACTGGTCAGTAACATCATTACACTGTCACATATCATTACAGCTCAGGTCTAACTGGTCAGTAACATCATATCATTACACTGTCACATACCATTACAGCTCAGATCTAACTGGTCAGTAACATCATATCATCACACTGTCACATATCATTACAGCTCAGGTCTAACTGGTCAGTAACATCATATCATTACACTGTCACATATCATTACACTGTCACATATCATTACAGCTCAGGTCTAACTGGTCAGTAACATCATATCATCACACTGTCACATATCATTACAGCTCAGGTCTAACTGGTCAGTAACATCATATCATTACACTGTCACATATCATTACAGCTCAGGTCTAACTGGTCAGTAACATCATATCATTACACTGTCACATATCATTACAGCTCAGGTCTAACTGGTAACATCATAGTAACATATCATATCATTACACTGTCACATATCATTACACTGTCACATATCATTACAGCTCAGGTCTAACTGGTCAGTAACATCATATCGTTATACTGTCACATATCGTTACACTGTCACATATCATTACAGCTCAGGTCTAACTGGTCAGTAACATCATATCATTACACTGTCACATATCATTACAGCTCAGGTCTAACTGGTCAGTAACATCATATCATTACACTGTCACATATCATTACAGCTCAGGTCTAACTGGTCAGTAACATCATATCATTACACTGTCACATATCATTACAGCTCAGGTCTAACTGGTCAGTAACATTATATCATTACACTGTCACATATCATTACACTGTCACATATCATTACAGCTCAGATCTAACTGGTCAGTAACATCATTACACTGTCACATATCATTACAGCTCAGGTCTAACTGGTCAGTAACATCATATCATTACACTGTCACATATCATTACAGCTCAGATCTAACTGGTCAGTAACATCATATCATCACACTGTCACATATCATTACAGCTCAGGTCTAACTGGTCAGTAACATCATATCATTACACTGTCACATATCATTACACTGTCACATATCATTACAGCTCAGGTCTAACTGGTCAGTAACATCATATCATTACACTGTCACATATCATTACAGCTCAGATCTAACTGGTCAGTACACATATCATTACACTGTCACATATCATTACAGCTCAGGTCTAACTGGTCAGTAACATCATATCATTACACTGTCTCATATCATTACACTGTCACATATCATTACAGCTCAGATCTACCTGGTCAGTTACATCATCATTACACTGTCACATATCATTACAGCTCAGATCTAACTGGTCAGTTACATCATCATTACACTGTCACATATCATTACAGCTCAGATCTAACTGGTCAGTAACATCATCATTACACTGTCACATATCATTACAGCTCAGGTCTAACTGGTCAGTAACATCATCATCACACTGTCACATATCATTACAGCTCAGATCTAACTGGTCAGTAACATCATATCATTACACTGTCACATATCATTACAGCTCAGGTCTAACTGGTCAGTAACATCATCATTACACTGTCACATATCATTACAGCTCAGATCTAACTGGTCAGTTACATCATCATTACACTGTCACATATCATTACAGCTCAGATCTAACTGGTCAGTTACATCATCATTACACTGTCACATATCATTACAGCTCAGATCTAACTGGTCAGTAATCATATCATTACACTGTCACATATCATATTACACTGTCACATATCATTACAGCTCAGATCTAACTGGTCAGTAATGATATCATTACACTGTCATCATATCGTTACACTGTCACATATCATTACAGCTCAGATCTAACTGGTCAGTAATCATATCATTACACTGTCACATCATTACAGCTCAGATCTAACTGGTCAGTAATCATATCATTACACTGTCACATATCGTTACACTGTCACATATCATTACAGCTCAGATCTAACTGGTCAGTAATCATATCATTACACTGTCACATAATCATTACACTGTCACATATCATTACAGCTCAGATCTAACTGGTCAGTAATCATATCATTACACTGTCACATATCATTACAGCTCAGATCTAACTGGTCAGTAATCATATCATTACACTGTCACATAATCGTTACACTGTCACATATCATTACAGCTCAGATCTAACTGGTCAGTAACATCATTACACTGTCACATATCATTACACTGTCACATATCATTACAGCTCAGGTCTAACTGGTCAGTAACATCATTACACTGTCACATATCATTACAGCTCAGGTCTAACTGGTCAGTAACATCATATCATCACACTGTCACATATCATTACAGCTCAGGTCTAACTGGTCAGTAACATCATATCATTACACTGTCACATATCATTACAGCTCAGGTCTAACTGGTCAGTAACATCATCATTACACTGTCACATATCATTACAGCTCAGATCTACCTGGTCAGTTACATCATCATTACACTGTCACATATCATTACAGCTCAGATCTAACTGGTCAGTAATCATATCATTACACTGTCACATATCATTACACTGTCACATATCGTTACACTGTCACATATCATCACACTGTCACATATCATTACAGCTCAGGTCTAACTGGTCAGTAACATCATATCATTACACTGTAACATATCATTACAGCTCAGGTCTAACTGGTCAGTAACATCATATCGTTATACTGTCACATCATTACACTGTCACATATCATTACAGCTCAGATCTAACTGGTCAGTAACATCATTACACTGTCACATATCATCACACTGTCACATATCATTACAGCTCAGGTCTAACTGGTCAGTAACATCATATCATTACACTGTCACATATCATTACACTGGTCACATATCATTACACTGTCACATATCATTACAGCTCAGGTCTAACTGGTCAGTAACATCATATCATTACACTGTCACATATCATTACACTGTCACATATCATTACACTGTCACATATCATTACACTGTCACATATCATTACAGCTCAGGTCTAACTGGTCAGTAACATCATATCATTACACTGTAACATATCATTACAGCTCAGTTCTAACTGGTCAGTAACATCATATCATTACACTGTCACATATCATTACAGCTCAGGTCTAACTGGTCAGTAACATCATATCATTACACTGTAACATATCATTACAGCTCAGGTCTAACTGGTCAGTAACATCATATCATTACACTGTCACATATTACAGCTCAGGTCTAACTGGTCAGTAACATCATCATTACACTGTCACATATCATTACAGCTCAGATCTAACTGGTCAGTAACATCATATCATTACACTGTCACATATCATTACAGCTCAGGTCTAACTGGTCAGTAACATCATATCATCACACTGTCACATATCATTACAGCTCAGGTCTAACTGGTCAGTAACATCATATCATTACACTGTCACATATCATTACAGCTCATATCATTACAGCTCAGATCTAACTGGTCAGTAACATCATATCATTACACTGTCACATATCATTACAGCTCAGGTCTAACTGGTCAGTAACATCATATCATCACACTGTCACATATCATTACAGCTCAGATCTAACTGGTCAGTAACATCATATCATTACACTGTCACATATCATTACACTGTCACATATCATTACAGCTCAGGTCTAACTGGTCAGTAACATCATATCATTACACTGTAACATATCATTACAGCCCATCGTTACACCAGACAGACCAGAGTAACAGTAGTAGAGTGGAGGACCGTTTTGTAGCGTTGGAATTTCCCTTTGTTTCCTGTATAGAACACATGTAAAACATTGTCACACTGCATTGTTCTGAGCCCCAGGCTAGACTGGTCCTGGGGCAGCCTAATTAACCTGTGTTCACACAAGCATTTGCTAACTCTGGACTAAGCTACGGAGTCACTTGTATTCCTTAGGCCTGAGCTAACGGACAAACACAACATGCAACCAACATCTCTGACACAGGATCAATGTTATGAGCAATACGACGTTTATAAACACATTATTTCACATTGCTTCTAGACTAGCATTTGATTTCCAACAGTACTAGTTTGTATAAACCTTGCTGTCTGCCTGACCTTAAATCATTTTTTCACTTATGAAATTAGATCTCACCCCTGTAAAGACGATGCTGTGCACGAACGAGACGGCAACTTTTCTGATCCCGGCGAAATCATGCAACAACAATAATAATATTATCATGGATATATCTAATTACAGTAAATGTCAATATTAAATCTATGAAATAAACGAAAATGGAGCGTTTGCTGCCCTTCCAGCTGTAGAGTTTTTAGCTTTAGTTGGCTGAGTAAGAAGACGTTAGCCAGCCTGCTACATAGCAACCATTTCTGTTAGGCATAGCAACCAATGTTTATGCCCGGATGAAAGTGTTTTGTCCTCAGATGGAATAGTTCTCAAAGTAACGCGCAGAACGCATCGCACGCATATGTACATGAAGGGATTGTGATTGGACAGTGACCATTCTAGACGATGTTCTTGACCCGGATTCACACTCACTGGCAATTTATGCACGGTGTTTCTGGGGCTAGTGTGCGCGGTGTTTCTGGGGCTAGTGTGCGCTGTGTTTCTGGGGCTAGTGTGCGCTGTGTTTCTGGGGCTAGTGTGCGCTGTGTTTTCTGGGGCTAGTGTGCGCTGTGTTTTCTGGGGCTAGTGTGCGCTGTGTTTTCTGGGGCTAGTGTGCGCTGTTGTGTGCGCGGTGTTTTCTGGGGCTTGTGTGCGCTGTGTTTTCTGGGGGTGTGTGTTTTCTGGGGCTTGTGTGCGTTTTCGGTGTTTTCTGGGGCTAGTGGGGCTGTGTGTGCGCGGTGTTTTCTGGGGCTAGTGTGCGCGGTGTTTTCTGGGGCTAGTGTGCGCGGTGTTTTCTGGGGCTAGTGTGCGCGGTGTTTCTGGGGCTAGTGTGCGCGGTGTTTCTGGGGCTAGTGTGCGCTGTCTGAGCTAATGCTACTCTGGAGCAGGGCAGCTAGCTTGTGCTAAGGTGGATGCTATCCCACTTTACAATGTGTGAACACTCGCTTAGTCACGGGCTAACCCCAGATTGTAAATAATAATGACCTTTGAACTGTTTTTGTTTACTCCCCCCCCAAAAAAAATCTAAACGGAGTCAATATGATGCCCTTGCTGGTTTTGTGGTTGACTCATGGTGACTCCCTCCCTCTGTCTGTCTCTCCTCCTTCACCCACAGGGAGCAGCTAAGATGTTGTTGGACTCTGAGCTGCACCCTGGCCAGCTGAAGGACAACGTGTGTTCCCCTGGGGGAGCCACCATCCACGCCCTGCACGTGATGGAGAGTGGTGGATTCCGCAGTCTGCTCATCAACGCCGTGGAGGCTTCTTGTATCAGGACACGGTGAGGGAGGAGAGAGACACACACCTGAAACCAGACACACAGACATGCTGACTTACCTCCTCCCCTCCTCCTCAGGGAGCTGCAGTTCCTAGCGGACCAGGAGCGCATCTCCCCGGCAGCCATTAAGAAGACCACCCTGGACAAGGTCCTGCAGCAGCCTGGGGTCAGCCAGGGGTCAGGGGTCAACGGCAAGCCAGGACTCAGCCTCAGGAGAAACCCCCCAGGACCTGTCAAGAAGAACAACTGAGATGGAGACACACACACACCACCTATAACACCAGGACTCAGCGTCAGGAGAAACCCCCCCCAGGATCTGTCAAGAAGAACAGCGATGGATGGATGGACACACTCTCTCTCACAACATTTGAAATGCAGCACACAGACCCATAGCCTGTCTGACAGGGAGTCCGTGTACACACACGTGAACAGAAATGCATGTACAACATGCCGCCTGTCTACCTTGTCTTCAGTCTGTCTGAGGATGTGTGTCTCCGCGGTGATAACGACCCAATGGGCCAAAACATCATCAGTGAATATTTCAGATAGAAATGCAATGCATAGAGCTGACATGATTCCTTATTCTGCATGACAGAGGAATGCATAGAATCTGTTCTTTGCAATTCATTTCTTTCTGAGCGTTTTCTTTTTAATGTTGCCCCTGCAGCCGAAGCAGGCAACAGATGGCTTCAGTGATGGCTTTTTTTGCCTGATGACTCAAACTGAATTATTCCCACTGCTCTGTTCACTGCTCTGTTCACTGCTCTGTTCACTGCTCTGTTCACTGCTCTGTTCACTGCTCTGTTCACTGCTCTGTTCACTGCTCTGTTCACTGCTCTGTTCACTGCTCTGTTCACTGCTCTGTTCACTGCTCTGTTCACTGCTCTGTTCACTGCTCTGTTCACTGCTCTGTTCACTGCTCTGTTCACTGCTCTGTTCACTGCTCTGTTCACTGCTCTGTTCACTGCTCTGTTCACTGCTCTGTTCACTGCACACGTTGAAGTTGTTTGGTGATGTCATAATGAGGGATGTTGTACAAAAGTCCTCAGCGATTGGATCACCTCGAACCAATCAAAGCCAATGACACATTTTTTTTTTAAATGCCTCTTTACTCACGTGTGCTTTGGTTCTGGCCCAACCCATTGGTTTCTGGGACCAATCGGAACCTTTTGTGTTTGTGTTCAGGACAACCGTCAGGGGCGGGGTACTCAGATCTAGACTCATTGCGGAGAATTAATGCTAGTGGTCTAGCGTTTTCATGGGAGCAAGGCGTTTGGGTACCTAGGCAAGCCATTTCTAAGGTAGTGTCCCAAATTGCACCCTATTCTCCCCCTCCCCAATAGGTGTCAAAGGTAGTGCACTATAAAGGAAATAGGCTGCCATTTGGGATTTACACCAAGTGTACTAAACAGACAGTTCCAATGTATTTTATATGAATCCTGATCACGCCATGAAAACCCTTTTCTTTTGCTTGTTGTGATTTTCTTGTCATTATTCTTGGCCTACAGTGTTATTTTATGGACTGACTGAACAACAATTGTTTTGAGTTTTTGTTTTTTACATATTCTATAGTCCGTATGTTGCGGTCACCATCAGGACAAAAAATGAACACTAGCCACCAGACAAGTGAACACTAGCCACCAGACAAGTGAACACTAGCCACCAGACAAGTGAACACTAGCCACCAGACAAGTGAACACTAGCCACCAGACAAGTGAACACTAGCCACCAGACAAGTGAACACTAGCCACCAGACAAGTGAACACTAGCCACCAGACAAGTGAACACTAGCCACCAGACAAGTGAACACTAGCCACCAGACAAGTGAACACTAGCCACCAGACAAGTGAACACTAGCCACCAGACAAGTGAACACTAGCCACCAGACAAGTGAACACTAGCCACCAGACAAGTGAACACTAGCCACCAGACAAGTGAACACTAGCCACCAGACAAGTGAACACTAGCCACTAGTAATCTGCATAGATTACCAGAACTAAACCAGACCTGGAGACGTGTTCAACATCTCAGTAACCACAGCAACGTGATGTAACAATCTGATCATCTGCATAGATTACCAGAACTAAACCAGACCTGGAGACGTGTTCTTCATCTCAGTAACCACAGCAACGTGATTTAACAATCTGATCATCTGCAGACATTCAGTCTATCTGTTAAGTGAGGAAGACTCATCCTTCAGTGAAGAAGATGCTACCATGTTATTATGTCTCTGAAAGGGAACGTGGTATTTAACCTTCCAGTATATTTACTTTATCTCCGTCGTCAGTCACTTTAACATTCATGTGTATGTGTTGATACTGATTAGGACAATGTGTATGGTCAATTACCAAAGGCTCTGTCCTACATTGTATATTGAGTTAGCACATGTTGGTGAAAGAAGGCAAGTCGAGGAAGCTACTTACCATAGAGTATTGGGATGCAGCCCAGCTCTAGCTGTTCAGTTGTTTCAACTCAGCATCTGGAGACACAGAGGAAGTCACAGTACAGTATGATGATGTCCTGCCCCCCTTTTTGCCTTGACAAGTACAGTTCTACAGATGTCATCGCCCGTCATCGTCACGTACTCAACGGGGGACAGACTGGGTAAAGTTTCAACCCCAGTGCCCCCGCGGATACAAATAGACATTTGTGAAGAGTGGCTGTGTACCAAATGGCACCCTGTTCCCTACATAGTGCTCTAAGGGTCCTGGTCCAGTGTTGTCTACTATACAGGGAATGTGGTGGCATTTGGGAGTCAGGATGCAGACAGTTTTCCCTCACTGCCATAGATACGGATTCTGATTGGTTGGTGAGGGAGGAAATGAGACGCCGGTTTTAGAACCCTGTCGGCAATCTGAAGGAGGTGGGTGACATCTCAGGTCCAGGAGAGGTTCAGGTCAGGGTGGATGTGGCATTCTATTCCCTATATAGTGCAACACTTCTGACTAGGACCCATAGGGCTGTGGTCAAAAGTAGTGCACTAGGAAATGTGGGTGCCAATGAGCATGCACAGACTGGCTCTTGGGGTTACCCAATGTCAACATCTACTTTTTGGTGGCACATTGATATTTAAATTGTTATGGGGGTGACCCCCAGCCCTCCTGCAATTCAAATCATGGTTCATTTCCTGCCTTTTTTCTCTCCTTTTATACTCTAAACTTTAAAGTCAAACTAAAAGAAAGTCATCCAAGTTCATTTTACTTCTACAATAACTTTTATATTGCCTTCAACAATATTACAGGACACAGGCCAATTGTTTGTTTGCCTCTGAAATATGACTGCAGAAGACCATGTTGTGTGAGAGTTGTCCTCCACGGCGTGTCCATTGTAAACGTCTGGAGTTTGAATAGACGACATGCTTTACGAGACACCAGGTGTAGAAGGTAATGACAATATGCAGGGAAACCGTGGAGACAAGCGGCAGTGGAGATAAATGTTCCCCAATCACAGCGGAACAATACTAACCGCTTGCAGCCTACAGGATTAGCTAGATTACGGTTAAAAGTGGCCTTTGATTAAAGTGTGTGTGTGTAAAAAAAAAAAAATAAAGGCCTTGATTAAACCTGTCTCCCGCGTCCCACTCCACGCTCCCGGCCCCAGAGGCTCTGTCTGCGTCCCTAATTCCACCCTACTCCCTATAAGGTTGACTGATTTCGACCAAAGCCCTGGTCAACAGTAATACACTATAAAATGAATAGGGTGGTATCTGGGACGCAGCCTCTGTGTGGTGGGTTTTCAGGAGGAAGGGTTAGTACTGGAGACGCTGAAGTGGTTCACTAATCCCTCTTTTATTCTGAAAGGTTATTCTCCGCTGTGGCTGAGATAAGTCCTGCTCCTCAAGAGGCTTCCATTTGACTCTCAATAACACACACACCTACACACAGCGTGGTCGGGAGAGGAGAGTTCAATAGCGGTTAATCCTCCCACACAGTGTGTGTGTGTCATTCCAAAGGCCTTTCAACAGGAGGAATGCACCCGTCTTTTTCACTTGTCCTAGGCCAGGACTCTCCGACCCTGTTCCTGGAGAGATACCCTCCTGGAGGTTCACTCCGACCCTGTTCCTGGAGAGATACCCTCCTGGAGGTTCACTCCGACCCTGTTCCTGGAGAGATACCCTCCTGGAGGTTCACTCCGACCCTGTTCCTGGAGAGATACCCTCCTGGAGGTTCACTCCGACCCTGTTCCTGGAGAGATACCCTCCTGGAGGTTCACTCCGACCCTGTTCCTGGAGAGAGACCCTCCTGGAGATTTTTACTCCGACCCTGTTCCTGGAGAGATACCCTCCTGTAGGTTTTCACTCCGACCCCAGTTGTAACTAACCTGATGCAGCTGATCAACCAGCTAATTATTAGAATCAGGTGCGCTAGATTACGGTTGGAGCAAAAACATACAGGAGGGTAGCCGTCCAGGAACAGGGTCGGATTGAACCTACAGGAGGGTATCTCTCCAGGAACAGGGTCGGAGTGAACCTCCAGGAGGGTATCTCTCCAGGAAAAGGGTCAGATTGGATTTACAGGATGATCCCTCATTCAGACCTATAGCCATACCTCATTCAAACCTATAGCCAGATCTCATTCAGACCTATAGCCAGATCTCATTCAGACCTATAGCCAGATCTCATTCAGACCTATAGCCAGATCTCATTCAGACCTATAGCCATACCTCATTCAGACCCATAGCCATACCTCATTCAGACCTATAGCCAGATCTCATTCAGACCTATAGCCATACCTCATTCAGACCTATAGCCATACCTCATTCAGACCTATAGCCAGATCTCATTCAGACCCATAGCCATACCTCATTCAGACCTATAGCCAGATCTCATTCAGACCTATAGCCATACCTCATTCAGACCTATAGCCATACCTCATTCAGACCTATAGCCAGATCTCATTCAGACCTATAACCATACCTCATTCAGACCTATAGCCAGATCTCATTCAGACCTATAGCCATACCTCATTCAGACCTATAGCCAGATCTCATTCAGACCTATAGCCATACCTCATTCAGACCTATAGCCAGATCTCATTCAGACCTATAGCCAGATCTCATTCAGACCCATAGCCATACCTCATTCAGACCTATAGCCAGATCTCATTCAGACCTATAGCCAGATCTCATTCAGACCTATAGCCATACCTCATTCAGACCTATAGCCAGATCTCATTCAGACCCATAGCCATACCTCATTCAGACCTATAGCCAGATCTCATTCAGACCTATAGCCAGATCTCATTCAGACCCATAGCCATACCTCATTCAGACCTATATCCATACCTCATTCAGACCTATAGCCAGATCTCATTCAGACCTATAGCCATACCTCATTCAGACCTATAGCCAGATCTCATTCAGACCTATAGCCATACCTCATTCAGACCTATAGCCAGATCTCATTCAGACCTATAGCCATACCTCATTCAGACCTATAGCCAGATCTCATTCAGACCTATAGCCATACCTCATTCAGACCTATAGCCATACCTCATTCAGACCTATAACCATACCTCATTCAGACCTATAGCCAGATCTCATTCAGACCCTTAGCCATACCTCATTCAGACCTATAACCATACCTCATTCAGACGTATAGCCAGATCTCATTCAGACCTATAGCCAGATCTCATTAAGACCTATAGCCAGATCTCATAAAATTGTTTCTCCATCAAGACAGACCAGACAGGCTCACCTCTGATGTGTGTGTGAGAGAGAGAGAACATTGATCACAGAGATGATATTGTATCTCTAGATGCAGCTGATGGAACAGGAGATTGAAAGAGAGCGGGAGAACAGGAGGATGTGAGTCAGCACTCTGGGCTTCTCTTTGTGGTTCTGACATTGTGTTCCAAATGGAACCCTATTCCCTATATAGTGCACTACTTTTGACCAGGGACTATAGGGTTGTAGCTAAAAGTAGTGCACTATAAATGGAATAGGGTGCCATTTTGGGACAAATTCCTTCAAACGGTTATTTTAGGCGTCTTTCAACTGGACCTAGTCCTAGACGAGACAGAACTATAGTTTATGTACAGATCTAGACAGAACTATAGTTTATGTACAGATCTAGACAGAACTATTATGTACAGATCTAGACAGAACTATAGTTTATGTACAGATCTAGACAGAACTATAGTTTATGTACAGATCTAGACAGATCTATAGTTTATGTACAGATCTAGACAGATCTATAGTTTATGTACAGATCTAGACAGAACTAGTTTATGTACAGATCTAGACAGAACTATAGTTTATGTACAGATCTAGACAGGTCTATAGTTTATGTACAGATCTAGACAGGTCTATAGTTTATGTACAGATCTAGACAGGTCTATAGTTTATGTACAGATTTAGACAGATCTATAGTTTATGTACAGATGGGTAGTCATCTAAAGTGGCATCTCTCTCCCCCCCCTTTCTTCTCCCCCTCCTCTCCCCTCTCCTTCTCTCTCTCTCTCCTCTCCCCCTCTCTCTCCCCCTTTCCTCTCTTTCTCTCTCTCTCCCCTTCTCTCTCTCCCTTTCCTCTCTTTCTCTCTCTCCCCCTCTCCTTCCCTCCCCCTCTCCTCTCTCTCTCTCTCTCTCCCTCTCTCTCTCTCTCCTCTCTCTCTCTCTCTCCCCTCCCCCTCTCCCCTCCCTCACCTCTCTCCCTCTCACCTCTCTCTCCCTCTCTCCCTCTCCTCTCCCTCTCCCTCCCCCTCTCCTTCCCTCACCTCTCTCCCTCTCTCCCTCTCCCCCCTCCTCTCCCTCTCCTCTCTCTCTCTCTCCTCTCTCCCTCTCTCCCTCTCTCTCTCCCTCACCTCTCTCCCTCTCCTCTCCCCCTCTCTCTCCCTCCTCTCTCCCTCTCCTCTCCCCCTCTCCTTCCCTCACCTCTCTCCCTCTCACCTCTCTCCTACTCTCTCCCTCTCCTCTCTCCCTTTCCTCTCTTTCTCTCCTCTCCCCCTCTCCTTCCCTCACCCCTCTCCTCTCTCTTCTCTCTCCCCCTCTCTCTCTCCTCTCCCCCTCTCCTCTCTCCCTCTCACCTCTCTCCTACTCTCCTCCCCCCCTTGTCTCCTCTTTTCTCTACAAGTTTTGTTCTGTACACTGCAGATGAAAGACGACAAGGAGAGAAAGATACAGTAGTTTAGTCCAGGGGTGTCAAACTCATTCCATGGAGGGATGATTCCTTTGTCACTGATTCAGTGTGTGTGAGAGAGGCATTGTGTGTGTGTGTGTGTGTGTGTGTGTGTGTGTGTGTGTGTGTGTGTGTGCTTACTCGAGCCTAGCACTACTCATATTCTTTTAAAAACACCGAAATATAACGTTATTCAGTAGTGAGTGCGAGAGTGTGTTGCCACTCAACCGAAGCTTGTGTTTTGCTGAGTGGGCACGCGCTCTGCTCTACTCTTTCCTACGTCGCGCCCGCCCGGGTGTGTGTGCTGCTGACTGCGGGCGCAGCGCCATCATGCCGTTGGAGCGCTAGACACGCCGTTTTAAAGGGCTAGCCTCACTGTGCTGTGCCGTTCTCTCTCTCTCCCTCCCTGCCTGCTGTGTGCTGCTGATTCATCACGATTAGGTGGTTAGCCAGCCTGCCTGCCAGCCATAGGCTACATGCACAAGCCATGCCAACCAGACTGAGTGGAGGCTTTCATAGCTAAAGTAGACAAAGAAAGGGCTTTCTTGTCAAACGTAGGCTAGGCTATAGCATCGCACTACAGTGCAGAGAGAACAACATGTGTGGCGGTTGGGAATATTTTTGATAACTTCATTGCGAGATAGATTGATCATATCGAGAGTTACGGGGCGACTGGGAATCCCCTCCTGTTTTCAGAAATCAGACATCGTTAATCGGTTTACATAGAGTAGCCTAGCTAGATAAGGAAGAGGAAGATATATCGTGTATTCGGGATGTGTACCCGAGTTGGAACTGTCTAGAAAACGTGATTATAGGTTAGGTGGCTGGAGATATTCACAGCAGAAGAACTGTCCGAGTATTCGAGTGCTGAAACGGAAGCAAGCGGAGCGGAGCGGGGCGGAAAACGGGCCGCACTGGATAGGGACGCAACAGCCGCGAGCGCGGTCAGCGTGTGTCTGTCTGTTGCTATTTCAGAGGTAAGATTCATAACAGCTGTTTTCAGGGAGTTGTTAGCGTTGCATAATGATGATAGTGTAAACTCGACGTCACTTTCTAGTTATCTTGATGTCTTTAATTATATGTGCCTTAGTTTAATATTGCCAAGAAGGCATGTGCGTGTCAAAAGTGAAAGAGACAAACGCATCGCAAATTTTATGACATTTGTTTTTTTTTTTTGTGTCAGGGGGCACGGGGGTTACAGTTTTAAACGTCTAGCCTCCACCTCTCCTTTTATTTGTGTCAAATCATTTTCCCGTATTTCGTATTTAGGGAACTATTATTTCTAAACGGTTTATTTCGCGCGACAGCCACAGACAGTCCATGGTAGTAACAGCAATAGCGGAAGACATGCTTGCTGATTCATCACAACGTTGTGTTTCTCGCTCGACGGTAGCGCGAGCTGAGTACAGGCACGGAGCGAGGGAGCCATGGCAACATGGCACCGGCGGGCTGACAAAGGTAGGAGCGGGAGGAACGGTTCGTGCCTGTTGCGCCTAAATGTTGCTACCCCATTGCAGTGGTGGGTAAATACAGTAGCCTACACGGTTCAAAATTATATATATATTTTTTTATAATAAGCGACTGTTGATTCATATAAATCTGGCTTTATTATACATGTGTTATATGGGGCCTGTTTACACGATTGGTCGAAATTCAGCTAAAGGTGAACTGAACATCGGCGGTCAATTCAGATTGCTGAACAAGCTTTACCTATATAAATCCATAGCTTAAAGTAAGCAAGCACCATGTAATAATGATGATAATAAACTAGTTTTGTTTGTGTTTGAGAAACAAGCGCCCCCGATCCAAGGTTGACGCTTCTTAGCAAACACACACGCACGGTGCCATATCATCTTAATCAGTGCTAGCCATTGCATTTCTCATCCCTCTGGTGTTGTTCACTAGTAATTTAACGCTGACCGATGCCTATGTTAGCAACTTTTCACACACACACAACTTTGCTGATTGTGTCGGAGCAGGGAGAATGGAGTGAGAGATGAAGAAAGGAGAAATAGAA
>NW_024609799.1:387500-397500 GCF_018296145.1 Oncorhynchus tshawytscha
GGGAGAGAGAGGAACAGGGAGAGAAGGAGAGAGTGAGATTGAGGGAGAAGAAAGGAAGAGGGGTTGAATAGGGAGGGAGAGAGAAAGAGGGAGGGAGAGGGAGATGAGGAAAGAAAAAGGGATGAAGAGCATGAAAGAGAGGAGAGCGAAAGAGGGAGGGAGATGAAGAAAGAAGAGAGAGGGATGAAGAGCATGAAAGAGAGGAGAGCGAAAGAGGGAGGGAGATGAAGAAAGAAGAGAGAGGGATGAAGAGGGTGAACGAGAGGAGAGAGAGATTAGAAGCAGCATCAGATCAATAGAGGAGAGTTTTTTCCTTCAGTAATAATGATGAAATATGGCGTAAGCAGGAACTACCATACTACTGCATAATCACACACACTGCTGCGCGGGAGTGTTTGTGTGTGTGAGAGATGGTAGGGTCTGTTTACATTGGGACTTTTGTAGATTTCACAACATCCTTTCAGAATAGGAGTTATGTAAATACTGATTAGGACAATTGGCAGATGAAGTTACGCCTATCCACTTAGATATCCACTATGTTAGATACAGTATCTACTATATCCACTATGTTAGATATCCACTATGTTAGATATCCACTATGTTAGATATCCACTGTGTTAGATATCCACTGTTATATCCACTATGTTAGATATCCACTATGTTAGATACAGTATCTACTATATCCACTATGTTAGATATCCACTATGTTAGATATCCACTATGTTAGATACAGTATCTACTATATCCACTATGTTAGATATCCACTATGTTAGATATCCACTATGTTAGTTACAGTATCTACTATATCCACTATGTTAGATATCCACTATGTTAGATACAGTATCTACTATATCCACTATGTTAGATACAGTATCTACTATATCCACTATGTTAGATATCCACTATGTTAGATATCCACTATGTTAGATACAGATATCCACTATGTTAGATATCCACTATGTTAGATAGATATCCACTATGTTAGATATCCACTATGTTAGATATATGTTAGATATACTATATCCACTATGTTAGATAGCCACTGTGTTAGATACAGTATCTACTATATCCACTATGTTAGATATCCACTATGTTAGATACAGTATCTACTATATCCACTATGTTAGATATCCACTATGTTAGATATCCACTATGTTAGATACAGTATCTACTATATCCACTATGTTAGATATCCACTGTGTTAGATATCCACTGTTAGATATCCACTATGTTAGATATCCACTATGTTAGATATCCACTATGTTAGATATCCGCTATGTTAGATATCCACTATGTTAGATACAGTATCTACTATATCCACTATGGTAGATATCCACTGTGTTAGATATCCACTGTGTTAGATATCCACTATGTTAGATACAGTATCTACTATATCCACTATGTTAGATATCCACTATGTTAGATATCCACTATGTTAGATACAGTATCTACTATCCACTATGGTAGATATCCACTATGTTAGATATCCACTATGGTAGATATCCACTATGTTAGATACAGTATCTACTATATCCACTATGGTATATATCCACTGTGTTAGATATCCACTGTGTTAGATATCCACTATGTTAGATATCCACTATGTTAGATACAGTATCTACTATATCCACTATGGTAGATATCCACTGTGTTAGATATCCACTGTGTTAGATATCCACTATGTTAGATACAGTATCTACTATATCCACTATGTTAGATACACACCCTAGATAAGTATCTACACACACACACCACACAGTACACACACTATGTTAGATATCCACACAGTATCTACTATATCCACTATGTTAGATACACTATGTTAGATACACACACTATGTTAGGTACACTATGTTAGATATCCACACATCACACACACACACATCCACTAGATATCACACACTGTGTTAGATATCTTAGCTATACATATACACTATGGTAGATACACTAGATAATCTACACACATCATAACAGTATCACACACCTTATATCCACACACACACCACTGTAACAAACTTTTATTATAGTGCAGTATCTACTGTTCCATTGTTAGATATCCAAGGGTATGTTAGATATCCACTATGTTAGATAACCACTGTGCTCTGTGAGAGGAGACTCACTATGTTAGATATCCACTATGAGAGGAGACTCAGGAGAAGGGTAGATATCCACTGTGTTAGATATCCACTAGGGTATCCACTATGTTAGATATCCACTAGTTAGTGCTGGGCTCTGTGTTAGATATCCAGGAGACTCAGGAGACAGTATCTACTATATCCACTATGGTAGATATCCAGAGTCCACTATGGGCTCTGTAGAGAGGAGACTCAGGAGAAGGGTAGAGATATCCATATGAGTGCTGGGCTCTGTGACACACTGTATCACACACTTATCTTAGCATACATATACACACACTGTAACACACACATCATAACACACACACCTTAACACACACACACCACTGTAACAAACTTTTATTATAGTGCGGTTATTGAGAAGGGTAGAGTATAGAGTGCTGGGCTCTGTGAGAGGAGACTCAGGAGAAGGGTAGAGTATAGAGTGCTGGGCTCTGTGAGAGGAGACTCAGGAGAAGGGTAGAGTATAGAGTGCTGGGCTCTGTGAGAGGAGACTCAGGAGAAGGGTAGAGTATAGAGTGCTGGGCTCTGTGAGAGGAGACTCAGGAGAAGGGTAGAGTATAGAGTGCTGGGCTCTGTGAGAGGAGACTCAGGGTTGTCTTTCTATTGCATCATCTTTCTGTGTTTTTCAACTTGTGGCGGTGAGTTCACTACTGTATTATAACACATTTAACAACACCAGGGAAGAAAGGAAAGGAGAGAAGGAGAGAGGGAACGCCACACCTCAAATACAGCCCTAGACTAAAACACACACACCAACACACACTTCTTCTCTGTGGGTGATGATGGTGTGTCTCTTCTCTGAGAATCAACAGTTCATTCATATACACACACCCTGAACCCCCCCCTCCCCATCCCAATTCTCCACTCGCACACTCAAACCACACTCAAACCACACTCAAACCACACTCAAAACACACTCAAACCACACTCAAAACACATTCAAAACACACTCAAAACACACTCAAAACACACTCAAAACACACTCAAAAACCAAAACACTCAAAACACACTCACACTCAAAACACACTCAAAAACACACTCAAACCACACTCAAACCACACTCAAACCACACTCAAAACACACTCAAACCACACTCAAAACACATTCAAAACACACTCAAAACACACTCAAACCACACTCAAAACACACTCAAACCACACTCAAAACACTCCACAACACATACTCCATGTCGGTACAATGAGAATCAACAGTTTCCCAGGGTCTTCACCTCCTGGATAGAGAGAATGTTTACTATACAGTCATAACATCTCTCTTGTCTTCTCATGATGGGAAATATACTCTGACACTGAAGAGATGCGTTCTCTACCTCCTCCCTTAAAGCTAATGATTTTAAATTGAATAAACAATTTGTGGTGAGGGTTTGAAACACTAATCCCCTTCCAGTGAAGGCTGAAAGAGAGAGGTTGTTTTCACACTCTGTGCCTGCGTCAATCGATTCCACGTGCAAACATGCTAACACACTGTTGCTTTTAACTCAGAGCACTACGGAGCTAGGAGATCTCTGCCAACAAGTGGGCTGGAGTCTTGTCCTCTCTCTCTCTCTCACTCTGCCTCTTTCTCTCTCTCCCTCCCACTCTCTCTCTCACTCTGCCTCTTTCTCTCTCTCCCTCCCACTCTCTCTCTGCCCCTCTCTCTCCCTCCCACTCTCTCTCTGCCCCCTCTCTCTCCCTCCCACTCTCTCTCTGCCCCCTCTCTCTCTCTCCCCCTCTCTCTCTGCCCCCTCTCTCTCTCTCCTCCCTCTCTCTGCCCTTCTCTCTCTGCCCTTCTCTCTCTGCCCCTCTCTCTCTGCCCCTCTCTCTCTCCCCCTCTCTCTCTGCCCCTCTCTCTCTGCCCCCCCCTCTCTCTCTGCCCCCTCTCTCTCTGCCCCCTCTCTCTCTGCCCCCCCTCTCTCTGCCCCCTCTCTCTCCCCTCTCTCTCTGCCCCCTCTCTCTCTGCCCCCTCTCTCTCTGCCCCCTCTCTCTCTGCCCCTCTCTCTCTGCCCCTCTCTCTCTCTCTGCCCCTCTCTCTCTCTCTCTGCCCCTCTCTCTCTGCCCCCTCTCTCCCTCTCTCTCTCTCTGCCCCCTCTCTCAATTCAATTCAATTCAATTCAAGGGCTTTATTGGCATGGGAAACATGTGTTAACATTGCCAAAGCAAGTGAGGTAGACAACATACAAAGTGAATATATAAAGTGAAAAACAACAAAAATTAACAGTAAACATTACACATACAGAAGTTTCAAAACAGTAAAGACATTACAAATGTCATATTATATATATATACAGTGTTTTAACAATGTACAAATGGTTAAAGGACACAAGATAAAATAAATAAGCATAAATATGGGTGTATTTACAATGGTGTTTGTTCTTCACTGGTTGCCCTTTTCTCGTGGCAACAGGTCACAAATCTTGCTGCTGTGATGGCACACTGTGGAATTTCACCCAGTAGATATGGGAGTTTTTCAAAATTGGATTTGTTTTCGAATTCTTTGTGGATCTGTGTAATCTGAGGGAAATATGTCTCTCTAATATGGTCATACATTGGGCAGGAGGTTAGGAAGTGCAGCTCAGTTTCCACCTCATTTTGTGGGCAGTGAGCACATAGCCTGTCTTCTCTTGAGAGCCATGTCTGCCTACGGCGGCCTTTCTCAATAGCAAGGCTATGCTCACTGAGTCTGTACATAGTCAAGGCTTTCCTTAATTTTGGGTCAGTCACAGTGGTCAGGTATTCTGCCGCTGTGTACTCTCTGTGTAGGGCCAAATAGCATTCTAGTTTGCTCTGTTTTTTTGTTAATTCTTTCCAATGTGTTAAGTAGTTATCTTTTTGTTTTCTCATGATTTGGTTGGGTCTCTCTCCCACTCTCCCTGCCCCCCTCTCTCTCCATCCCACTTTCTCCCTGCCCCTCTCCCTCCCACTCTCTCTCTGCCCCCCTCTCTCTGATTTTTACCTTGTCAGCTCAGGGATTCAATCTAGCAACCTTTCGGTTACTGGCCTACACTCTAACCACTAGGCTACTCCATCTAGGTGCTGAGTACACACACACACACACACAACACACACACACACACACACACACACACACACACACACACACACACACACGCACACGCACACGCACATACACACACACACACAGTACATACTCTCACCCTGTTAGCTGGGGAGAGCTAAATTAACCTACAAGGTTTTTCTCCTCTGTGAAAAGCCCTTACTAAATAAAAAATGAAAAGGTGTCGGAGCCTGGATCACCTGACGGTGCACATTTTGTGCTGGTGTTCGGGAATTTATCATCACACACTCAGACTACTACTCAGACACACAACACTTTATTTCCGTATTGCAGAAAAGTGAAAAATATAATTTATTTTGTGTCCTCTTTCTTTCTTTGTCTCATCTCTCCTCCCTACATCTTTGTCTCATCTCTCCTCCCTACACCTTTGTCTCATCTCTCCTCCCTACACCTTTGTCTCATCTCTCCTCCCTACATCTTTGTCTCATCTCTCCTCCCTACACCTTTGTCTCATCTCTTTCACTCTCTCTCTCAACCCTCTGTTCTCTCTCTCCATCTTCTTGTTTTCTCTCTCTCTCTCAACTCCCTCTGTTCTCTCTCTCCATCTTCTTGTTTTCTCTCTCTCTCTCAACTCCCTCTGTTCTCTCTCTCCATCTTCTTGTTTCTCTCTCTCTCAACTCCCTCTGTTCTCTCTCTCCTTCTTCTTGTTTTCTCTCTCTCTCTCAACTCCCTCTGTTCTCTCTCTCCATCTTCTTGTTTTCTCTCTCTCTCAACTCCCTCTGTTCTCTCTCCATCTTCTTGTTTTCTCTCTCTCTCAACTCCCTCTGTTCTCTCTCCATCTTCTTGTTTTCTCTCTCTCTCAACTCCCTCTGTTCTCTCTCCATCTTCTTGTTTTCTCTCTCTCTCAACTCCCTCTGTTCTCTCTCCATCTTCTTGTTTTCTCTCTCTCTCAACTCCCTCTGTTCTCTCTCCATCTTCTTCTTCTTGTTTTCTCTCTCTCTCTCAACTCCCTCTGTCTCTCTCTCCATCTTCTTGTTTTCTCTCTCTCTCAACTCCCTCTGTCTTTCTCTCTCTCCATCTTCTTGTTTTTCTCTCTCTCTCTCTCTCCATCTTCTTGTTTTCTCTCCTCTCTGTCTCTCTCTCCTCTCTCTTCTTGTTTTCTCTCTCTCTCTCAACTCCCTCTGTTCTCTCTCCATCTTCTTGTTTCTCTTCTCTCTCTCTCTCTCCATCTTCTTTCTCTCTCTCTCTCCTCTTTCTCTCTCTGTCATCTCTTGTTTTCTCTCTCTCTCAACTCCCTCTGTTCTCTCTCCATCTTCTCTGTTTTCTCTCTCTCTCAACTCTCTGTGCTCTTTCTCTCTCTCTCATCTTCTTGTTTTTTCTCTCTCTCTCTTTCTCTCTTCTCTCTCTCTCTGTCCCTCTTCTCTCTCTCTTCTTGTTTTCTCTCTCTCTCTCGCTCTTTCTCCTCTGTTCTTTCTCTCTCTCTCTCTTCTCTGTTTTCTCTCTCTCTCTCTCTCTCTTTCTCTCTCTCTCTCTCTCTCTTCTCTCTCTCTCTCTGTTTTCTTTCTCTCTCTCTCTGTCTCTCTGTTCTCTCTCTCTCTGTTCTCTGTCGCTTTTTCTCTCTCTCTCTCTGTCTCTCTTTCTCTCTCTGTTCTCTCTCTCATCTTCTTGTCTTTCTCTCTCTCTCAACTCCCTCTGTTCTCTCTTCTTCTTCTCCTCTCTTCTCTGTTCTCTCTCTCTCTCTCTCTCCTCTCTCTCTCTCTCTCTCTTCTCTGTTTTCTCTCTCTCTCTCTTTCTCTCTCCATCTGTCTGCTCTTCTCTCTCTCATCTTCTTGTTCTCTCTCTCTCTCTCAACTCCCTCTTTCTCTCTCCATCTTCTTGCTCTTTTCTCTCTCTCTCAACTCCCTCTTTCTCTCTCCATCTCTCTTTTCTCTCTCTCTGTCGCTCTTCTCTCTCTCTCCTCTCTGTTCTCTCTCCATCTTCTTGTTTTCTTTCTCTCTCTCTCTCTGTCCTCTTTCTCTCTCTCATCTTCTTCTTTTCTCTCTCTCTCTCAACTCTTTCTCCTCTGTTCTCTCTCTCTTCTCTGTCGCTCTTCTCTCTTCTCTTTCTTTCTCTCTCTCTTTCTCTCTCTGTCGCTCTTTTCTCTCTCTCTCTGTCTCTCTTGTCTCTCTCTCTCTGTCTCTTTCTCTCTCTGTCGCTCTTCTCTCCATCTTCTCTGTGCTCTTTCTCTCTCTCTCTGTCTCTTTCTCTCTCTGTCGCTCTTCTCTCTCTCTCTCTGTTGCTCTTTCTCTCTCTCTCTCTGTCCTCTGTTCTCTCTCCATCTTCTTGCTCTTTCTCTCTCTCTCTTCTCTCTCTCTCTCTCTGTCACTCTCTCTCTCTCTGTCGCTCTTTCTTTCTCTCTCTCTCTCTCTGTCTCTTTCTTTCTCTCTCCATCTCTCTTGTTTTCTCTCTCTCTGTCTCTTTCTCTCTCTCTGTCTCTCTCTCTCTCTCTCTCTTGTCGCTTTTCTCTCTCTGTCTCTCTCTCTCTGTTCTCTCTCTCATCTTCTCTTTTCTCTCTCTCTCTTTCATTTCTCTTGTTGTCTTTCTTCTCTGTCACTCTTTCTCTCTTCTCTGTCGCTCTTTCTCTCTCTCTCTCTGTCACTCTTTCTCTCTCTGTCGCTCTGTCGCTCTTTCTTTCTCTCTCTCTCTCTGTCTCTCTTTCTCTCTCTCTCTCTCTCTCTCTCTGTCGCTCTGTCGCTCTTTCTCTCTCTCTGTCGCTCTTTCTCTCTCTCTCTCTGTCACTCTTTCTCTCTCTCTCTCTCTGTCACTCTTTCTCTCTCTCTCTGTCGCTCTTTCTCTCTCTCTCTCTGTCGCTCTTTCTCTCTCTCTCTCTGTCGCTCTTTCTCTCTCTCTCTCTGTCGCTCTTTCTCTCTCTCTCTCTGTCGCTCTTTCTCTCTCTCTCTGTCGCTCTTTCTCTCTCTCTCTCTCTGTCGCTCTTTTCTCTCTCTCTCTGTCGCTCTTTCTCTCTCTCTCTCTGTCGCTCTTTCTCTCTCTCTCTGTCGCTCTTTCTCTCTCTCTCTCTGTCGCTCTTTTCTCTCTCTCTCTGTCGCTCTTTCTCTCTCTCTCTCTGTCTCTTTCTCTCTCTCTCTCTGTCTGTTGCTCTCTCTCTCTCTCTCTCTCTCTGTCGCTCTTTCTCTCTCTCTCTGTCGCTCTTTCTCTCTCTCTCTGTCGCTCTTTCTCTCTCTCTCTGTCGCTCTTTCTCTCTCTCTCTGTCGCTCTTTCTCTCTCTCCATTATCACTAAACTGATTTCTAATTCACAATTAGCCGGAACGCAAAGCGTTAAACTTAAATGATTGACCTCTCTCTCGTCACACCTCAAACTGCCTAGATCAATAAGACCTGCT
Source organism: Oncorhynchus tshawytscha (assembly GCF_018296145.1). Classification (NCBI taxonomy): domain Eukaryota; kingdom Metazoa; phylum Chordata; class Actinopteri; order Salmoniformes; family Salmonidae; genus Oncorhynchus; species Oncorhynchus tshawytscha. The sequence continues at coordinate 396,032 of NW_024609799.1, forward strand.
CTCTCTGTTTTTCTAGGAAGGAGAGATGGAGGGTCGAGAGAAGGGATTAAAAAACGAGTGGAGCTCTGAGGTTTTTAGTCTATTTTTGATATGCCTGTCTCTCTCTCTCGCTCTCCTTCCCTTATTTGCTTTTTCTCAAACTCTTTCTCTCCCTTATTCATGCTCTCTCTCTCTCTCTCTCCTGTGTTTTCTCTGCTTCTCTTCCTCCATAACAATCATCACAGAGTCATTCAGCAGAATCCACAACCAGCATTAGAGATTAGCAGATAAAGCCACTGATCAGACTGTTGTTCTGTAGGGGATTAAATGATATTAGATGACATCAGATGATACAGTCAGGGAATAAGGACAGATGGATTTACTGGCTGCTTACCAAGTGGCACCCTGGTTCCTGTATAGTGCACTAATGTTGATGGGCCCTGGTCAAAAGTAGTGCACTATGTAGGGCAGCGATGGGCATGGAGGTGGGGGCCACAAAAAACGGAACATGAGGGGCCACAGTGGATCTTGGGTCTGTGTTCCCACATCAAGCCCCCCCCGTGACAGCGAAGATTACAAAAATGTCCTACAATTATATACATTTTGCTGTAGGTTGGAGGCAAGTATTTGTAGTTTTAATATGATAACTGATGATCGATGGGCCCCACCCCGGTCGATAATTCGGCCATGCTTACTACAAGTTTAGATAGCTGGCCGCTAGTATCATTTACTAATCCCCCCCAAAAAATTGCTGACATGGGCTAATTGAGTGACTGCTGATGCACAACCTATTTTCTAAATTCACCTTCTGTATTCTACTATTCTAACTCTCAACAGTCAGTTGAGACCCTGACTGAATTTAAAAAATGTGTTTTGTTATTGGTCCACAGGCCTTCTAAAGGCTGCATGTGGCCTGCAGGGCCCCCAGTTGCCCATCCCTAATGTAGGGAATAGTGTGGCCTGCAGGCCCCCAGTTGCCCATCCCTAATGTAGGGAATAGTGTGGCCTGCAGGCCCCCAGTTGCCCATCCCTAATGTAGGGAATAGTGTGGCCTGCAGGCCCCCAGTTGTCCATCCCTAATGTAGAGAATAGTGTGGCCTGTAGGGAGCCAGTTGTCCATCCCTCATGTAGAGAATAGTGTGGCATTTAGGACACACACATTGTCTGTCTCAAGCCTCAGACAGACACGCAGTCGTGCAGCAGGGGACTAAGCACACACCCCTGAGGGGTCACCGTGTTGATGGTCAGTGTGGCAGAAGTGTTGTTGCCTACCTTCAACACCTGGGGGTGGCCCATCAGGAAGTCCAGGAACCAGTTGCAGAGGAAGGTGTTCAGTCCCAGGGTTATGAGCTTGAGGGGACTATGGTGAATGCTGAGCTGTAGTCAATGAACAGCTTTCTTACAAAGGTATTTTTGTCCAGGTGGGAAAGGACAGTGTGGAGTGCAATATAGATTGTGTCATCTGTGGATCTGTTGGGGCAGTATGCGAA